>NW_007727093.1:752330-783736 GCF_000696425.1 Galeopterus variegatus
GCGGCCCCTGGGGAGGGGGCTGGGGCACGCGAGCCCCGCCCGGAATGTGAGGAGTGGGCGGGGGCCGCGGGGGCGGGGCGCTTGACGTCACGCCAGCCGCGCCTCCGCCGGTGCCCAGGAGGGTGCAGAGCCCCGCGGCCCGCGGGGCCGTAGCGATCGGGGCCCCGCACCCCATCCTCGCCACAACCCCGCCACCCCGGGCTGGACTCGGAAGGGGAAACGAGTCACCACGACGGGCGAGGTGCGGCCAGGTGGCAGCCCGAGGGCCGGGGACCGCGCTGGGGGCTGGGCAGGGGCCGGGGCTGGAGGGCTGGGAACTGGCCTGTTTGACCACTGACATCCCCCCATGGCCCAGGCTGCCCACTAGGCTGGCCAGATGGGACCATAGGACAGAGATGTTTCCTCGAATTGAGAATGTCCCCTCAGTTATCCAGAGAATGAGCCCGCACTGCCCTGCCTCAGGCTGTGGACTCTGCAGGCCTCTTCTGCTCTGACTCCTGTCTCCTGGGCTGGGCCTTGAGGTCCTTAAACCTGCTGGGGAGAGGGGACGGGATCCCCAGCCCCTTGCATTCTTCTGCCATTGGAGACAGAGCCCCTTCTAGGACACTAGATAACAAAGCTCCCCACAATTACCCAGCCACCACCTCCTCTGCCCACACCCCTAACTACTCCCGCTCTTTTCACCTTTCCCCTCAGACTAGAACGTGGTCATTCATCTCTGCGTCACCAGGCCCAGCACCAGCCCTGGTCATATTCGAAAAGCCTTTGTGGAATGAACCACAGTGTCACAAACTCCAGGTTGGAAGCAAAAACATTCTCTTTCCGCACCTAAGGCCACCCAGCTAGTGCTCGCTCAGCTCCTCAGCCAGGGTGGCTCACCTCCATATGCTCCTGCAGTTAATATGGTTAAAACCCCCAGGTTTTTGCCTTTTTGAGAAGTGAAGATGTCTCCGTAGTGAACATGTGAATGTGTGCAGGCCATGTGGAATCGCATACTGCGTGCTGCAGACTGTCCACTGCATCCGTGCAGTGCGGATTATTCATACCACCTCTGTCCCAAGAGCAGACAGCCTGGGAGGACCTTCTTCCCTGATCTGGGGGCAGGCAGTGGAAAGTAGGTCCCAGCCTGTCTCCTTCACCAAAGAAGACTCATGTCTAGCCTGCCCAGGAGATGGGCAAAGCTGTTCTCTGTGCCCTGGGGGAGCCACAGTTCGGTAAGAAAATTAGAAAATTGTTGACTCCCCACAATTTGCTGTCATTTTCTTCAAGTTCTGAACTTCAGCAGCCTTGAGAAAACCATCAAGCAAGAAGTGGGTAAGCTCAAGACCCCACCTCTTGATACGGATGTGGGTATGGGGGATGATTGTGGCCAAGGAACTGCCAATCCATTAAGGGGTGGGGTTAAGTAATTTGTTCAAACCTTTATTGACCTGCTGTATGCCTCTTGCAGAACAGGCACTGGGGTATTAATAGCAATTATTGTAATAGCCACAGTGGCCTGAGACTTCGTATGTGTTAAGAATTTTGCACACACATATCATTCTCTTCTCACAGCAACCCTATGACAGGTGCTGTCATCCTTCACTGTTGCACATGAGGGCACAGAGAGCTTAAATGACTTGCCCAGGCTCACTTAGCTAGTCAGGATTGGGTTCAGGTCTCTCTGACTCCAGAACCTATGACTTAACCACAAAGCATGGAGCGCAGAGTCTAGGACAATGTAAAAAGAGACAATGACCACACTGTGCTTAGGGCTACAGGCAGAGAGGGGACGCCTAACCCAGCTGGGGAGGTGGCACTGGGGTACATATCCTGAATCCATGAAGTCTTTAGGAACCAGGTAAAAAAGGAGACAGGTGCCCCACGAAGAGGGAATGGCCCATGCAAACACAATGAGGTGGTAGGACACTTGCCCTGTCCGGGAAACTGCACTCATTTGCCACAGTGTGCAAGCTTTGCAGGGCAGGGGCCTCGGAGGTAAGCAGGCTGTGCCCTGATATGGAGGCCCAGAGACCAGAGCAGTGGGGAGCCACCATATGGGCCATGAAGGGGAGTGTTGTACATGGCATCTTCAAAAGGTCACAAGCTGCAACATGACATGCATGGACCAGCGTTGCAGAGGAGTAGCCTGGAGTCAGGGAGGCCAGTGAGGAGGCTGTCATAGGCACCTGGGAGGGAGGTGATGGGAGCCAGCATGAAGTCACCGAATGGGCAGGCCCATGGCAGGCAAAGCAGCTGCTGTTTACTTCAGGGACATTCGTGGACACTCCTACACATTCAAGGTGCAAAACTCCAGCAGAACAAGATTAACCAGGATGCAGAGGATCCCTGTTTCTTCCAGGGTCATCACAGACATCCTCAGCACTGCCTGGTACAGTGGTGGATTTGTAAACAGTCAGTAGGAATGTCATGACGAAAATGACCAGCACCCAAGTGCCAGGCACTATGCTGAGGGCCTTATATATTTGTTCTCATTTCTTCCTCCCAAACAGCCCAGGAGGTAGGAATTATTGTCATGCCCATCTTAAGGGTGAGGAAGTTGAGGCTCAGAGAAGGTCAAACAAATATGGGGATCCAGGCAAGATTTGAACCCACGATTCTGTTTGTCCTCAAATTTTTCTGTTTGTCCTCCATGTTTTTCCCACTCTTCTGGGGATTTTGAAAGACATTAAAAATGTCTTCCTTTGTAATGTTTTTCTGAGCAGGCACTCAGGAAAAAAGTATTGAATTCAATGAATGTCATCTTTAAATATTAATATTTCTTGACTTTAGTTTGGAATTAGTGAAATGGAGCCCCCAAGACACGGCATGAAAAGTTCCTCGAGGGCAGAAGCCAGGAGTGCCTGGTCAGCAGAGCTAGCTCCATGGCTATTCATAGTCGGGACTCAGTAAATATGCAATGCTTGATCGTCAGACTCACATATTCCCTGCTGCTTAGGAAGGTGCCAGCCACAGGATCAGGTGAGCAAGTTGGAATGGGATGAGATGGGATGGCACGGGTACTCAGTCTGTGATGGCAAGTCCCCAGCTTACTAGATTGGAACTCAGGTAACTCTGTGCAAGACCCCTTCCCCTGCCACTAGCCCAGGTTCCTGACCTAGAAATGAATCTGAGTCCAGCCGTCCAATCCTATCAGAAGCCCCATCCTAGACCTCCCAACCTCTGCAGGAGACACAAACTCATCATGTGTCCATAAACGGACCATAGGAATCCATACTTTCTGAGGAATGGTTATGGCCCCTGAAACTTCCAAAATTGAACTTGAGAGCTTCACAGAACAACAGGAAGGGCACAGAAATTCACACACTCTTTGCTGTTCTTGGGCTCCCATAGACCAGTTCACTAACCAAAGGTCAGTTCACCAGACACTTTCTGCATTCTTTGCTGGCGGTGCTTCCTGGTTGCGCCAGTTCCCGAGGAATGACATTCTGCTCTCACCTGCTCCCCTGACATATTTACTATGTCTTGCACTTCGGCTCAGCAGCCCACAGTGGGGTCACCCAAGGGCAATATTGGTGGAGGACCTCCTGTGCCTCAGGCTCAGTGCGAGGAGCTGGGATACCATGGTAAATGTATAGTAAGCTGCCTTCATGAGCTCACAGCCTCAACTCCCAATTCTCTGAAGTCTCCCCTGGAGTTAACTCAGGCAGACCTGCTACCCTGGCTGTCTAATAAGGAATTCGATGAGGTGGCAAAGTCCCTGTTGGGGAGAAGAGCAACAGAGCTGATGGCCTGCCCAGGAGAGATCAAACTGAGCCCTCCTTCCAGCAGCCACGCCTATAGGTGGGTGTTCTCCTCCTCAGGGTGGTCTCCAGGGGAGATCCCCACCAGCCTTTGCACAACTCCCCCTTGTCCTACCATGCCATGAAATGGTGCACAAATCCCAACACACTGTGCCATCCAAGCAGGCATGTTCATTCCAGTTTTGCTCATCATTGCATCCAGTGGTGTGCTGGTAAATGTTTACAACTTGCTGAAAAAAGGAAAGCCCTGGTTTACAGCATTTGACAATTCCCCTGGTGTAAATACTCCTATCGTATTGGATCACAAGCTATGCATTTGCGGCACTGAATACGGAGTTAAGAACAGATGCATGTCCCCTACCACAGAGTTTTTCAATAGATCTGTGTGGCAGGGGGCAGCAAACGACAGCTATGTGGACAGACTCAGGCCATGGATTGCAAAGCCTAAAAGATTTACTATCTGGCCCTTTTACAGAAAAAGTTTGGCAACCCCTACAACAGACAGAAATACTAGCGAAGTGTAGTAAAATAATTAGGAAGGGATGAGTTTCATTACCTTTTTAAAAAATATAATTTATTTCATTGTCACTTTATGTAACTTAATCTTTTTTAATGACTCTTTGACAACCAGCTTGCAAAATTCCTGAAAAATTAACAGTCAGCTGTCATGAGCCAATATAGGTCAGCTCCAGTACACCACTGCCTACTTCTCTAGGGCCTGGCCTGGAGTAAATGCTTGACGGCCATCTGCTGAATGACTGGGTATCTAATGCAGTGCCCATGTTCTAACCATTGAGCTGCACCACCCTGCTTCCATTCATTCTTTCATTTGATTCCATTAAACACCTAGTTATTAGCACCCACTTGAGTGCAGGGGCTTTTTCAGGTACTACAGATCCAACTCACACATGATGCTGCCCTCACGAAGCTCACAGTCATCTGGGAATGCCAGACACTCCCCTGCCCCCCAAATCACCACCACTCCCCAAAAAAGTATGCCTAGAAGAAAACAAACTCCTTGCTCTTCCCTTTACCAGCTACATGCATTCTTCGTCAATCTACTGTAAAGTGGGGCCATCACAGTACCTTCCTCTCCGGTTGCAGAAATTCAGTGACAATCACTGTCGAGCTCACAGCTCAACCCAGAGCAAGCACTTTCAAGAAGCATTAGCTGTTTCACGTCACCACTGTCATTCTAGAACCATGTTGACATGGCCCTGATAATGACCACTCCCTCTAGTCCACTTCTCTGAATCTTTCTTGTTTACCCAACAACTGGAGTATAGACACTAGGTACAGCATCTCCACAGGGTTAAAAGCAGAATTTCCGACCTTGGCGCTATTAACAATTGGGACAGATCATTCTTTGTTGTAGGCAGCTGCCCTGTGCACTGTAGGACCTTTTGCAGCACCCCTGGCCTCCACCCATTGGATGCTGGTAGCATCCCCAAGTCGTGACAACCAAATGTGTCTCCGGACATTGCTAAATGTCACCTGGGAGGCAAAATCATCTCCTGGTTGAGAACCCCTGGTTTAAGGGAAGGTGCTTTTCCCTGCCTTGAGCTGATAGAGACCGCTGCTGTGTCAGCACCTCTTCCTCTGTCACCCTGTGGGTCACACAGTCTGGGGGAGATCATATTGTCCACACCCATGCTCCTCCTCAGACGCCACTTACGGGGTCTGGGAGCAAACTCACTCACAGCCAATCTTATTAGACTGTCAAGGAACACAGGAACCCATAGGATAAAATAAGATGCAACCTGTTTTTGGAGCCTATTTAATGGCATAAGGCCATGTGTGTAATAAAATGCCAGGCATCAAAAACAGGCAACAAAGTTGTTTGTTCCTTAGTGGTCCCAATTTCGTAGCTACCCATGGCGCTATCACTTTGGGGGAATTCTCCGGGAGCCCCATCTGAAAACTCTGTCTCGAAATTACATCAGCTGGGAGAGCATTCCTGAACCTAATTTTTGGTAGGTGTCAGACACCAGCATAAGGGAACGTACACTCTGTACCAATGGCGTTTAATGTACTGATCGAATCATAAAATGTGCTTTTTCTCCCGGTTTAGGGAGAGGAGTCGTGTTTTTGTCCTGCGGCCGGCAGACATTCTCTTCCCTCTTCTCCTGGGTGGATGCGAGGACAGCCCATCCTCTAGGATCCGTCTGTGGGGAGGGAGGGAGCTGGGGGTGGCAGCTGTGGTACTGGGTAGCTGAATGATCACTGCGTCGCTCCCACCTTCTCTGGTTTCAGAGGACAAAGGCAGGGAGGAGGGAACACGATGTGCCATCCTCTCCCCCTTTCCTTCTCACTTTCACCAAATAATTAAGTCTGGGGTTAATTTTTTTTTAAAAAGGTATTACAGAGGATTGAACATTCTTCTGGAACTAATATTTGTTATGCACAACCAATCGATCAATTGATTGATTTACATATACACACTGAAATCTTAATAGTGGTTATCTCTGGAGAGAGGGATTATGAGTGAATTTTTATTCTTTTTAAGTCAATGTTATTGAAGTATGATTTACAGGTACTAAAGTGCTCCCATTTTAGAAGAACATGTTGATAAGTTTTGATGAATGTCTACACCCATGTAACTACCACCTCAAACGAGACATGGGTATAGAACATTCCCATAACCTCAAAAAAGTCTCTCTGTGCTCCTCTGCAACTGATCCCAGACACCCACTCCCAGCCCCAAGCAATCCCTGACCTGCCTTCTGTCACGATGAGATCTCTTACCCTTTCCTGAACATCATATAAATAGAATAAAAAGGTACGCACTCTTTTCGGTCTGACTGCTTTGACTCAGCCTAATGGTTTTTGAGATTCATCCAGGTTGGCGCTTGTATCATGGTCTGTTCTAGTATATCTGTTATATCTGATATACTGCTTACAGGTAAGTTTTGTTTTTGATTTGTTTCAATATTTTTAAAAAGATAAGTACCATTCATTTTTCACACATGAATTTTTTTCATGAAAAAACTCACAGACGCTCTCTGAAGAGCCCAAATGCCAGGCTGCTGTTGACTCGTGGAAATGGGCGCCTGGCACAGCCACAAAGAGACTGGAAAGCCACAGATCATATTTTTTCAAACAAAAACCACTGTGTATTTTTTCAGATTAATTGCATCTCTCTCCCCCGCCAGTCTTTGCGGTGAAGCTGCTCAAATTGACCAATTTCAATGTGACCTCCTTTCTTTCCCCTCCATCCGCTCTGAGTCAGTTGCTGAGAGGCAATGAAAGTCAGGTGGGGGGTGCTGGGGGGACAGGCTACACATGTGGAGTCTGCCCGACTCTTCCAAAACTCACCCATACCACGCTTTGCATCTGCCCCTCCAGACAATCTTCAGACAGCCCAGGGTGATGGTATCACCCCGTTTTGCAGATTGGGAAGTTAAGGCAAGGTCGAGAGTTTGTCTAAGACCCCACAGCAAGAGAGTGGGGGAACGCCATCCAGGGCTCCAGGTAGGATGGTGAAGATGTTGAAAGCACAAACTTTGGATTAGTATCTCCACCTTCCTTAGCAGGGTGATGCTCACCCAATCTCTCTGCACTTCAGTCTCTTGTCTGTGAGACTGAATTGTCATACAATTGAGCTACCAAGGTAATGCATTGAAGTGCTCAGAACAAGGCTCAGGAGGAAGTCAGTGCTGCATAAGCCCCTGGTCTCCTTTCTTTCACTAAAGCATGACACAGGAACTGACTCCAGACTGCCTAGGCAGAGGAAAGAGGAGTGGACATTGTCTTGTAGCTGCAGGGAGCAGAGCCATGCAGATGGAGAGGTGTGAGGAGAAGGCAGGTGGAAGCATCGACACAACTCAGCTTCAGCAGAAGCCAATCACAGTAGCTTAAACAAAGACTGGAGGAGGGTTCTCATGAGTGAAGGTATCACACAGAGCCCCACAGCACTCCCATTGGCCTGGGGCCACCGGGGACCAGGAGCTGTGGCTTCTTTACCTCTTACCGTGCATCTGCACACAGCAGGCACTCAATAAGATTTGTTGTCACTGTCAAAATGTGTATCTCACTTTATAGTTTTCCAAGCACTTCCAAAGACAGGTAAAGAGATCAGCTAAAATATTGTCCCCGGGATGCCTCAAGGAAGGAGACTCAGTGGAAGGACTACACACCTGAGAACCCAGCATGTGCTGAGGAACCAGGCCCGGGAGGAACAGGAAGCAGGTCCTGTCTCCTCCCTGTCTCTTTTCCTGCCTTCTCTGCCAGTCTGTTTGGACACCTCACCTTCCAGACTGTCTCCGCTCATGCGCCTGGCGCCAGGCCCAGAATGGCTGCCTCAGCCCCATGTCCCAGAGCAAAGTGGTTACCTTCCCCCAGTCTCCCACCTCCCAGTGTCCAGGCGAGGAATCTGATGGACCTGCTAATCTTCACCCAACCAGGTCCCATGAGTCTCAGCTTCCGAGCCCCGAGCTCAAAGAAGGAAAGTCTCTGAGGGAGAAGACCGCAAAGCCAGGATGTTCTACTAGTTTCCTGGGCCCACCATGACAAAGTACCACAAACAGTGGTGGCTTAAACAACAGGAATTTATTCTCTCGCAGTTCTGGAGGCCAGAAGTCCAAAATCAAGGTGTCTGCAGGGCTGGTTCCTTCTGAGGATTGCAAGGAAGAATCTGTTCCAGGCTTCTCTTTTCTAGCAATCTTTGGCATTCCTTGGCTTGCAGACACCACAGCATCCTGATCTCCACCTCTGCGTTCAAGGCGTTCTCCCTCTGTGTGTTGTGTCCAAACTTCTTTTTATAAGGACATAGTCATGTAGGATTAGGGGCCCACCCTACTCCAGTATGACCTCATCTTAACTTATCACATCTGCAACAACCCTGTTTCCAAATAAGGTCACGTTCTGAGGTACTGGGGGTTAGGACTTGGGGTGGGGGGGGGAGACAATTCAACCTGTAACAGCCCAAAGTCCACCACAGAAGTGCCACTCCTTCTGCTGCCAGCTGGTTCTCCAGTCCTCCTCTCAGCCCCCGAGGTGTCACTCCTGTTTGATCTGGGGCAGGCACAGACACAGTCTGCCCTACTGTCCTCAGTCTCGCACTAGAACATTCACAGAGAGCGGTCATGCATCGCGAGGCTCTGCACTGCGTGCCCTGCATGGAACGACTCGACTCTGGGTTCAGCACTCAGGAAGGCTTTGTTCAGACGACAGCCATTGTCTGCGTTTCTCCACCACGCTCTGGTTTCACCAGGCAATTTTAGAGGCATTAAACCCGAACAGCTCACAATGGACTCATGAATCTCATTCAGCGTGGACGACAATGACTCACCAATCTAAGCCGACCAGTGTCCCTCTCCCCATGTGTCAACCACAATAGCAGTGGTTGACAGGTGGCTAGATCCTGGGCCAGGTATTCAGGCAACTGGTTTATTTCTGTATGTATTCATTTTTCTATTCTGTTTGGCTGAAAATCTTAATCAGATTTTACTCAGAGGTTAAGTAGCCAAATCTACTGCAAGAGTCGTTGCATTTCATCAGTGACAGACATCACCAATCAATCGTGGAGTCTACCCCTATGATCATAGGCCAGTAAGCAGTGGGGTACCCAGGCCTGTGTACTCTAGAATCTGTGTTCATTTTCTACTTTGATGTGGTGACTCACTGTTTTGGGTCTGTACTTGGCGTTTGCCTCCTTGAAGGGAGAAATGCGAAAGAGATCACCAACACATCCAAACCCAGCAGTCATGTCCACCTCATTCATCCCCAGGGAACAATCCGTGAGATGGAACATTTGCCTTGCCAGAGCTATAAAAAAAAAAAATAAATCCATAGGGGTCTTCTGGCACACCCTCCTGTTGTACAGGTAAAGAAACCAAGGCTCGGAGAAGGAAAGAAGGAGCCACACGGGAGATGGGGATAAAAGCAGGCTCAGAGCTCCTGACTCCCCAGCCCAGAGCTCCCCCACCAATCTCCTAGTTTTTTCCTCCAGCCTCTGATGGAGTCTGCCTGTGTATTTCTCACCTGTCTGCTTGTTGTCCAAGTTTGTGGTGGCAAATCCCCCAGGAGGCTCATCTTCCCCTTGTCCCACCTGCCCCAGCCCCTTGAAACCCAGCTGCATGCTCCCTCTCACTCCCTAGTGATGTGTCCTGTTGCTTCCACTGTCTCCCAGGATTTCTGCAGCTCTCCACACCTTTCCCTGTGTTTCCTCTGGGCCTCCCTCCTGGTGTCACCATCCTCAGCCCTGGAGAAGGCTTTGAGCCTTGTCCCCTGCTCTGGCTGCACCCCAGCCCTCTCTATGGAGCCCCTTAGGCTCCAGTTCCCACCCCTTTCCCCCTGCTCTGCCACATTCAGCTGCCTGATGCTGGTGGACCTTCCTAAGGGCCGATTGGATGGGGCGGGCCCCGCCAACAGTGTGGCTACAAACCAGTGTGGCTGTGAAAAGTCCAGGAACTTTAAAAAAATTTTTTTTTAAACAAAAATGATATACTTTTCACTTGGAAAAATAAGATATAAATAAATAAGCAGAAAATAATGAATATTAATTTAGGTACCTACTTTATTCTTATCATCATACACATGGTAACTCATCTAATCCTCAAAACAACAGAAGAGAAATTCTATAGGACAAATGATGCCATTTCTTCAACAAATAAATGGCAAAGGAAAAACACGAGAGGGATGGTATTTTAGGTAAAAAGAGACTTAAAAATATTATGGACTGTAGAGAGACAGGCAGATGGATAGACATGGCAAAGCCGTGAGAGAGCAGTTATAGTAACAGGTTAATAGTTGGATCTAGGGAGTCACACGGGTGCTCAACTATAAGCTTCTTTCCCCTTTGCTATGTGTTTGGGAATTGTCCTAATAAAATGCTGAGGTTTGGGGGGAGGATAATGTGTGGACTTCATGGATCTTGATTAAAGTAAATCAAACTTACATTTAGTAAAAAGACATTTATGGGACAATTGAGGATGAATGAACATGGATTAGGTATTAGATGATATTTAGACATTGTTTTTTAAAATTTTAGGTGTAATAATGATATCATGGTGATTTTTTTTTTTCCTTTTTGTCTTTTTTTTTTACTGACCGGTAATGGGACCGCAACCCTCGGTGTCGCCCCCGTACCGGACCGGGACCGGCAACGGAATCGCAACCCTCGGTGTTGCCCCCGTGCCTCGCTCAGCCAGTGAGCGGGAACCGGTCTCCACATGGGATCCGAACCCTCGGCGGGAGCGCCGCCACGCTCCCAAGCGGCACACTCTCCAGTGCGCCACACCAGGCCGGCCCTCATGATGATTTTTTTTAAAACAAAGTAAATAGGTTTGGGATTTGCTTTAATGTAACCAGTAGAGGTGGGGGTGGGGACTTTGAATGACTTAATAATATACATACTGTCTGATTCTATCCCTGTGCAACACAAATTATGTTAGCATGTCCTTAAGCATATAGTTCTGATGTGGAGCTACGGATAAGGAACTGACCCATATGGAGCCCCCACCCTAAGCTACACACTCTCACCTGTGCTATTTAGAGGACACTAATTAATCCTCCAGCAACTCTAGCAGGTTGGTGGTGGTGTCCCCATTTTCACAGAGAAGGAAACAAACTCAGAAAGGAGAAATGGCTTGCCCAGAGCCCAGCGCTAATAACAGATACACAGCCATGCGTGTTTGCTGATGCAACTTGAGTTCACCTCCCACTCCCGCTCTTGACTGTAGCCTCCAGGAAGCAGCCACCCTGTCTGCTTTCTTCACCCTGCCCCCATGCCTGAACAGGATAAAGAAAGATTTCCCGAATGAACAAAAGAATAAAAAACTAGGTGTAGCTGGGATTTGAACACCCCTTCTATATCAGCTACTATACTAGGGATCCTTCTTTTTTTTAGATGTGGTAAAGTAGACATAACATTAAATATGCAACTTAACCATGTTTAAGAGTACAGTTCAGTGGCATTAAATGTATTAACATTGTCGTGCAACTGTCACCACCATCCATCTCCAGAACTTTTTCCATCTTGTGTAAGGGAAGCTCCATGCCTATTAGACAATAACTCTCCATTTGCCCTCCCAACAGCCCCTGACAACCACCATTCTACTTTCTGGCTCTATGAATTTCACTACTCTAGGTGATTTATATAAATGAAATCATACAATATGTGCCTGGCTTATTTCACTCAGCATAATGTTCTCAAGATTCATCCATGTTGTATCAGAATTTCCTTCCTTTTTATGGCTGAATAATGTTCCATTGTATGGCTATACCACATTTTGTTTATCCAATCATCCATCTATGGACATTTGGGTTGTTTCCACCTTTTGGCTATTGCAAGTAATGCTGCTATGAACATGGACATACAAATATCTCTTGGAGTCTCTGTTTTTGTTTCTTGTTGGTATAAATCCAGAATTGGGATTGCTGGATCACATGGCACTTCTGTTTTTCTAGGCACACTTTTGAATGCATTTTTATTTTGCATTTTTCACCTAATCATAAGCCTTTCCATGTTGCTGTGTTTTTGTTATTTTGATGTCCACATGTGGGTCCCAGGAGACAGAATGGTTCCGGTCATCTTTGTGCAGTCTGCTGCTCCCCCTGGAATCTCCTGTCTGTACCTGGTCATGACTCCTGTTTCAGGGATTCAGCTCATCCTTCCAGGTACTCATCCCTGACTAGGTCAGGGCCCTGGATCACGCCTGAGATTTCCTTCCTGCCCCTTCCTAATTTACATCACGTGATTGTTTGGATCAGCAGGTGTAGAATGTCCCCCTCATGAGGGAACAGCAACATCTGTGTCCTGCTCTCTGCTCTCTCCCTTCCATGTTTACTACGTGGTATCTCAGTAATGTTGCATGAACGAATATTATTGAAATAATTAAGTAATTACCTCCTCTCCTGGGGGGGTGTTTCCAACTTTTCAATGTAAGTAACAAAGCAACAACCAGCAGAGTTTTTTTCCCTATGCTGATGATATGTCATTTCCTTAAGATGAATTTCCAGGAGTGGGATAACTCATCACCAGATTTGGGGGTGGGGGAGGAAATGAAAGGAAATGGTGCCATTCATGGAACAAGGGAGCCCAAAGGAAGTGCATGCTGTCGAGGAGATGTGATTGTTGCAGGGGCTACTCCCCTCCCCATGAGTAGCAACTCTTCTCCCCCTTTCATAGATGGTCCCTGCCGTGGGTTGAATGGCAGCCCCCCAAAGACAGGTTCACCTAGAATCTGCAAATATGACCTTATTTGGAAAAAGGGTCTTGGAAGCTGTAACTAAGTTAGGATCTCAAGATGGGATCATCTTGGATTAGAAGGGCCCTAAATTCAATGACAATTCCTTATAAGAGAAGATGAAAACAATACAGAGACCCAGAGAAGAAGGTGATGTGAATGTGGGGCAGAGACTGGAGTGACACGTCTACAAGCCAAGGAGCACCGAGGGTTGCCGGCGGCTCCCAGAGCTGGAAGAGAGTCCTGGGAAGACTCCTTCAGAGCCTCTAGAAGGATCCAGCCCTGATGATCACTTGATTTCAGACTTCTGGCCTCCTGAACTATGAGAGAATATATCTCCGTTATTTTAAGGCACACAGTTTGCGGTAATTTGTTATGGCAGCCCTAGGAAAGAATACAGTCCCGTCTCTGCAGCCCTCTCCAGAAGAAGGCAGCAGAGCTGCGGGCCCCAGTGGGGCTTGTCCTCGTCCTCGGGGCAGGCAGAGGCCACACTGGGTCGAGCCCAGCCCTTCAGGGGGAAATAGTTGGGGGTGCGGCAGGGGCCGGGGAGTGGGGAACAGGGTGTCGGGACCTCAGCCCACCGGGGAAAGCAGAGCACAAAATGGGGTGGGGACAGTCGCTGGCAATCCATTTGAAAATATAAAATTAGATTGTTTTCGTACATCACACACACACACACACAGATAAAGTCCAGGTGGACTGAGGCCAAAATGTGAAAAACAAAACTTGAAAATATTTAGTAGAGGATAAGACAATATTTCCATAACCTTGGTGTGGGAAAGGATTTCTTAAACAAGATAAGCCTTAACGCTGGAAGCGTTCGACTTCACTAAAATGACAAAACCTTTGGACATCAAAAGACAACATAAACAAGCAAACAGACGAGCTGCAGGTCAGCGCAGAAGTCTTGCGACATAGGTTAGTATACGGGATTTACAAAGAACTCCTAGAAATTGATATGAAAGATCCTGGAAGAATCAGGTTGGAAAGCACTTACTTCACTTGGTGTTAAGGACTGAATTGTGCCCCCCGCTCATCCCGCCCCCCCCAACTCATAGGTTGAAGTCCTAACCCACAGTACCTCAGAATGTAACTCCATTTGAAGATAGGGCCTTGAAGAGGTAATTAAGGTAAAATGAGGTCACATGGGTGGGTCCTAACCCAAGATGACTGGTATCCTCACAGAAGAGGAGATTAGGACATAGGCAGCCACAGAAGGACGACCACATGAAGACACAGGGAGAAGACGCCATCTGCAAGCCAAGGAGAGTGGCCTCAGAAGAACCAACCATGTGAACACCTTGATCTCGGACTTTCAGCCTCCAGAACTGTGAGAAAAGAAATGTCTGGTGTTTAAGCCACCCAGCCCGTGGTATTTCATTATGGCAGCCCTAGAAAATTAATATACCTGGTAAAGTTAAAGATGCTCCAGTCCTCCTCCCTGCAGTTTAACTCTTAGGCATACATTTTAGTCCTTTGTTACTCAAAGTCTGGTCCCTGGACCAGCAACGTCAGCATCACCTGTAAGCTGGTCACCAAGGCAGAACCTCGGCCCCACCCCAGACGTCTGGAGTCAGGATCAGCATTTCGACTTCGGCTTCCAGAACTACTGGTTCTTCTCAAACTTTAATGTGCACACAGATCATCTGGGATTCTTCTTAAAATGCAGATTCTGGATTGGAAGGTCTGGGGTGGCACCTGAGGCTGGGCATTTCTCACAAGCTCCCAGGGCTGCAGCTGCTGCTGGTCTGAGAATCACTCTTTGAGGAGCCAGCGGTCTTCAGCCTTCGCTGCACTCAACCCCCTCTGCTGGGGTGGGAAGGACTGAGGCTCTGCCCTCCCCCAATTAAATCAGACTCTCTGGGTTTGGGCATGGCCATTGGCATTTGTTTTTAAAGCTTCCAGATGATTCTAAAGCGCCAAGATTGAGAAGCTCTGTCCTAGAGTCAGCCGTGGAGCCCCTAAAGCACACACAGGCTCAGGCACCTTGCAGTAGACTAGTTCCTCCCAAGTTCCCCAAATAAGTAGATGCATCCCTCTCCCCACACCCCAAAGTTTGAGCCACTCACCCTGGAATAGTGGTTCTCCTCCTTGAGCTTGCATCAAAATCCCCTGGAAGGCTTGTTAAAACACAGGTTGTCAGAGCTCCTGACTCAGCAGGTCTGAGGCAGGGCTAGGAAATTTGCTTTTTTAACAAGTTCCCAAGTGATGCTGATGCTGCTGTCCCCAGGACCACACTTTGAGAACCGCGGCTCTAGGGAGCTACCTGTACCAGTGCCCAAAGAGGCTGTTTAGAATGTTTGCTGAAGTATTTTGGAATGTAGACAAATCAGAAATCATCTATTATGCCACTGTTAAGGGTTGAATTGTGTCTCTCCCCCCCACCCACCCCAGGATACTGATGTCCTAATCCAGGGCACCTGGGAATGTGATCGTATTTGGAAATAGGGTCTTTGCAGATGAGCAAGTTGAGATGAGGTCGCTGAGATGGGCCCTAATTCAATATGACTGTGTTCTTATGAAAAGGGGAAAATGTGGACACAGAGACAAACACATAGAGTGAAAGTGATGGGAAGGCTCAGGGAGAATGCTGTTTATAAGCCAAGGAATGCCTGAAGCCAGGAGGACAAAGCAGGTCCCCTCTCACAGCCCTCAGAAAGAATCACCCCTTCCAACACCTGATTTTGGACTTCTAGCCTCCCTCCAGAACTGTGAGATGATCAATGTTTTATGTTTGGGCCACCCAGCGTGGGGTACTCTGATATGGTAGCCCCAGGAAACTAATACAGCCACCAACCAAAGAATGGCTAATTAATCATGATACACCCATTCGATGGACTACTCTGAGGGCGGAAGTGACCAACAATGCAAGTTGCAGAGTGACACAGACAGTATAAAACATTTACATACTGTCTGAAACATAAAAATGCAATGTCTGGTTCTTGTAAGCATAAGTGAGCAGTAATAGTACAAAAACATGCACAGGAAGAGAAACACCGAACTGCATCCCGACAGTGGTGGTACGTCCCTGGGGAGAGGAGACTTTGATACAAAAGAAAAAGACAAAAAAAAACCCTGGAGTTGGGAGCTTCGGCTATATCTACAATGTTATGCTTCTTTAAAAAGATTGAAAGAAATAAGGTAGAATTAATTCAATCATCAAACATTGAGTGTCTACTGTGGGGAGAGCAAGGCTGGACCACACAAAAAACTGCACCTAAGAGTCCAGCAAATGCTTCTCAATTCACTAACCCTCTTGTCTCCCTTCTCTCCATCAAACATTATAAAGGTGAGTTTCAGAAAGCAGCAATCTACCCATATTTGTGAGGGCGCACACACACACACACACACACACACACACACACACAGACTTCAAAAAGAACAACACAACAGCATTTTTTTCTCCCTTTTTTTTTCCCCCATAAAGAAACAGGAAATTCAGATCCATCTTCCACATTGGGGTAATATAAAAGAAAAAAATATAAATTTTTAAAAAATATATAAATTGGATTTCTGACAGCATAAACCCAATCTCCAGAGAAAAAGATATACAAATCCTAGAGCCTGTAAACCCACAAAGGCCCAGGAGGAAATTCAGAGAGTAAACAAATTAGTGGAAAAATGTTTAACCTCAAGAGTGGCCAGTATCCCCACTCCCACCCCACTGACCCCACATAAACACATCAGGGAGAAATTGGGTGGGGTGGGCTTTAGGGGGGCTGAGGCAGGGTCCAGACTTCCTACCTGAGCTGGCCACTCCCAAAGTTGAGGGAGAGGGAAACCCCACGAGTCAGAGGAGCAAGTCACCTTCAGAGAGCCCAGCAGCCTGGGTGTGGGGCCAGGAAGAAGAGAGCTGGGGTGCTGGGGTCACGTGGGGGAGGCCAGGGGTTCCCCAGGGATGGTCTCAAACACAGAGTATTTGTGAGTGCCTCAGGAATAGGGTAGTGGACTACCAGCCAGAGAAACTAAGATTAAAGCACTATTTTATCTCATTTCCAATTTTTTGAATGATAATACTCAATGCTAGGAAGATGCGATGGAACTGGATAATGAGAGTTCACATGCAAGCAGGAGCTGAATCACCCATCAGTTCACTCCATGTCTATTAAGTGAGCACCTACTTTGTGCCAGGCCTGATTCTAGGCACTAGGGAGCCACGTGATGGAGGATGCCCCGTGCATGAAGGGGCTGGACTCCCGGGTGTTTGACAGCGGCCGGCTTGCCATTTGCCTCTAGCGGCAGTGGATCAGGAGGGGCTTCTACTCCACAGAGCAGCCCTTTAATCGAATCAGCTCATTTTCCTCACAGCAAGTCTCTGGGGGAGATGGCATGACCCGCACTTTACTAGGCAGGCCAACTCATAGTGGCTTGCTGGGCCTCCACTGGTTTTAGCACTGAAAGTCCCACGTCCCAGGAACCCGCTCACCCCTGAGGAAACAGGGATAGTTGGTCACCCTACATTGTACAGATGAGGAAACATGATCAGAGGGGTGAAGTGACTGGACCAAGGCCAAGTAGCTGAGCCAGGGTTCAAAGTCAGCTCTGTCAGAATCCACAGTGGCATCGGTGAGAAACACAGACTAATCACAGACCACAGAGCAACTTTGAGAAGCTCCCGAATGTGTTATTTTATTTTATTTTATTTTTCGGCGGCTGGCCGGTATAGGGATTCGAACCCTGGACCTTGGTGTTATCAACCCCGTACTCTAACCAACTGAGCTAAGCGTCCAGCCCCAAAAGTGTGTTATTTTTGGTAGGAGTGGCTGATGCTCCATGCTGGGGCTGGGGAGTTAGGCAGGAGGGTCACCATCTATGTCAGTATCAAGCAGATTATCTTGTTGGAAAAGCAATTTGGCAACTTGTAGTTAATCCTGTGAAATTGTTCATAGTCTTTGACTGAATAACCCTATGCTTGGAAATCTAGCTAAGAAAATTATCTTTTTTTTTTCTTTCTTATGAAAAAGCGATTGGAAGGAAAATATTCTCTGCAGCCTTATCTGGAAGAGAAAAATAAGAGCCCATGTAGGGCAGTGGCTTCGTACATCATGACCGTCTGCCCAGTGACATTGTTACATTGCCGTGGAAATGTCACTTTGATGACTGTGTAGCAACTTGGAAAATTCTTACGATATAAGTAGCATCTTATGATCTTATGAGACAGAATAAAAACGACGTGTGCCTCATGCCTGCAACTTTGCAAAATGCTTCTGGTTGAGGACTGGGCTGGAAAAGATTACGCAGAGCGGTGGGTGTGGTGGGAATAAAGGAAGATTTTTTAAAATTAAAAATAGTTTTTAATACCATTATATTGTCTTTGAAAAAGTAAGGAAGGGAAGGTAGGAATTCTAGGCTTGTGCCTGTGGACAAAAACGTCACTTGGAAAATGGTCTTTGCCTCACTGCTGGAAATAGCAAATGATTGAAAACAACCTGAATGTCCATCAAGAGGGGAATGTTTAAATAAATTGGTTCATCCATATAATAGGGTGCTACGTAGCTGTCAAAAAGGAGGCAGCTGTAAAGTTACTGATAAGGGATGATCATAACAATACATTAAGTAAGAAAGACAAGTACAGAACACTGTAGAATAAACTACAATTTACATAAAAATGATAGACACAGACATACACACACACATATATTCCTATATATGCAGAAACCATCACTTGAAGGACATCCTGGAGCTGGGTGGAAGGCAATGGGGGGCTGGGAGATAGGGATGGGAGGGGACTGACTTCTACTTCATGTATTTGGTACCTGTCATGGGTTGAATGGTGTCCCCCAAAAGATATGTCCACGTCCTAATCCCTAGATCCTGTGAATGTGATCTTATTAGGAAAGAGAATTTTTGCAGATGTAATTAGGTTAAAGGTCTCTAGTTGACATCATCTTGGATTAGAGTGTGCCCCAAATCTAGTGACAAGGGCCTTTATAAGAGACACAGTGAACAGGAGAAGGCCATGTGAAGACAGAGGCAGAGATCAGAGTGATATAGCCACAAGCCCAGGGATCGCTGGAGCCTCCAGAAGCTGGAAGAGGCAAGGAAAGGCTCCCCCAGAGCCTCTGGAGGGAGCGTGGCCCTGCCGACACCTTGATCTCAGACTTCTGGCCTCCAGAACTGTGAGGCCAGAAAACAACTTTTCTGTTGTTTTAAGCCATCGAGTTTGTGGCAATTCCTTACAGTAGTGCTAGGAAACTCACGCAGTACATTTTGAATTTTTTTGTACCATTATCGCACTCTATATCTATATACTCCAAATAAATTTAATATATACAAAAATATTTATAGCAGCTTTATTCATAATCACCCCACTTTGGAAACAACCTAAACATCTATTATGAGCAGAATGGGAAAATCAATGGCAGTGTATTGAGGCAATGGAATACTTAGACTCAGCAGTGGAAATGAAAGGACTGCAGGTACATCAACACAGGTGAGTTTCATAGGTGGTGTGATTACCGAACAAATGAAGCCAGATGCAAAAAGAGACGCCCGGTGTGATTCCACTTATCTGAAGTTCAAGAATAGGCAAAGCTGACCTTGGTGACAGAGGTCAGAATAGGGGTAACCTTGGAGGTATTGACTGAGAGGGGGTATGGGGATCGGGCTTGGGGTCAAGTTCTATAGCCTGATCTCAATGGTAGTTTCTCAGAGTAAACACGAATAGTATACCTGTATTTTTAAAGTTACAAAGTAAACATGAAAATATAGTGGTGAGGCAGGAGATACCTTACCAAGAGGTAGACACTTCATTTTAAAATGCTTTGATGTGGAGGGAACAAAGAAAATGTTTGTGTTTAGTCTAAAAAGTCAGTACACAGGAGTTTCGGGAACTTTCCAGCACAGACGGGATTTTGGCAGTGATGTGATGCACACTTGCCTGCCATGGAGTGGGGGGTCCTGTGTCATCCTCGGCTGCCATGGGCACCCGGCACTGGCTCTGAACTTGATTTGCTTCCAGCCTCTGGGGAGGTGAGATGGGCAGGAGACTGAGTCAGCTGGATGCCGGGTCACAGCTGTCATCCTGGCCCGCAGAGAGCAGGTCCCCACCTGGTTGTTTCTATGGCTGCTGTGTCAAGACACAGACGGGTGGGTCACAGTCAAGGTGCCTCACTGCTGGGTTTGGAAGGAAGAACAGGAATGTGTCTGGCAGAGAGGGGCTGAGGAAGGGTTTTTCTAGCATAGGGAACCACGTGTGCGAAGGCACAGAAGAATGAAAAAAAAGAAGGTATAGAATATCCAGGGAGCAGGGAGTTACTGGCTGGGGCTGGGAGAGCAGGATGGTGGCAACTGAAGATTGTGCACATCGTCCCGAGACTCAGCAGAACCTTGTACGGTGCACTCCTCGTCTGGGAGCTGCTTTCCTCCTCTGCACGGGGTCACTACCATGACCTGCCTACAACCTCTGGCAGGTACTGGGAGGCTCAAAAGAGGTGACAGGGATGTCCTGTTAGTTGCATCCCACTCCCAAAAGATTAATTTTATTGTAGTTGTTCCTGTGATCTTGTCAGGAGCTGAGAAGGACACTGGATATTATGTAGATTATTTGATCCAGAAAACAGTCCACTTGTTCATTCACTCACTCAGCAAAGATTTATTGAGTGCCTACTGTGTGCCGAGCACTGCTCTATGTGCTAGAGATAGAGCTGTCACAGAGACACACAGCAAAGAAGACAAATACCTGAAATTAAAGGTATGTTAGATGTTCAATGCGAAGGAGAAAAGTTAAGTGGGGATGGAGGATAGGAAGTGGGAGGTTTCAGCTTTAGATAGGACTGGCCTTAACCTTCTTCTGGAACGTATCTGACCCTTGAGGAACATAGCAGGTGCTCAAAAAATATTTGCTGGATGACTCCTAAAATGTAAAAACCTGAGAGTTCTTGGAGAGCATCTGCTTCCAAACTTTCAGTTCACAGATGGAGAAACTGAAGCTCAGAGAGGCTAGATCGTTATAGCCAGATGTTACTTGTGCCTGGAAATGGGTCGACGCTTGTGGAGCCGGCCCCTGTCCTGGGTGAGCTGAACCCAAGGCCGGCTCAGAGCTGGTGACTGCACACTGAGCCTTCTCTTGCCACCAGCCCGCTGGATGCACATGGCCTTGTCAGCAGTGTCAGGCGTGAGTGGAAGGACTGTGCCCCAGTGCTGGCGCTCCTGCCTGCTTGCTCTGTGCCCTTGTGAGCACCTGTGAGTGCTTGGCTCACAGGGGCTCAGCCAGCTGGGGGATCAGGCGCATGGGTGGCACCAAGCATGGGTGGCAGGCTGGGCCCTGAGTTGGGTGCGCCAGGAAGAGGCTCAGGAATGATAAGGCTGGTCCAGATGCTGCTGTCATAGGTGGCTGGAACATGGTCAAGCATTACAGCCTGCAGAGTGCCAGAGGGGACTGGGACGGGGAGAGGGGCCTTTGTTGGGGTGGGGGGAGCAGAATCGGGAATGGGCCTTGGAGGATGGGTAAGCTAGAGATGGTGGGGGAAGGAGAGGCAAAGGCAGGGAGGTGGGGGTGATAATTGTGCTCAGGATGCAGGGAGCAGGTGTGCGGGAGTCCGCGGGGCTGGACGCTGGATGGGGCTGGGTGATTGATGAGGCTGGGGGTCCTGGTTGTTGAATCTCTCATGGGAAGCCACTGGGGTATTGGGCAGGGCAATAACAGAGACAGGAAAGTGCCTCTGTAGAGAATTTGAGGGGCCAGATTGGTATGATTGGTTCCATGCGTGACCCTGGGCATGTCACCCTGACCCTCTGAGCCTCGGTTTCCTCATCTGAAAAATGGAAATAATAACAGCGCCTACTTTCTGGGGCAATTGTGAGGATCAAGTCAGCATAGCAGAAGAGGAAGCCACTAGGATTCAAGTCTTTGATAAACACTTATTGAGTGCCTACTGCATACCAGGCACTGACGGTGAAGGACAAAGACTCCTGGCTTCCCCAGGGGAAGGAGTGGGTAGGGAGATGCACAAAGTAACTAGGTTCACAAAGTGTGGTGGTGGGGCCGTAGGGACAGAGAAGGGCATTTCTGCAGCATGGAGGGGCCAGGGTGGGCTTCCTGGAGGAATGAGGAATATACAGAGACTGCAGAAAGAGGAGACGCCCCCTTGATGAAAAGGAGAGGAGGGGCTGGCCGGTTAGCTCAGTGGGTTAGAGCATGGTGCTGATAACACCAAGGTCCAGGGTTCGATCCCTGTACCAGCCGACACCCCCCAAAAAAGGGGGAAAAAAAAAAGAAAGAAAAAGAGAATAAAAGGAGAGGGAGGAAATAGCATAAATGAAGATCTGGCAGGGGTGGGGGATAACCTGACCCGTACCCTGTGATTCTCCTGGGGGCAGGATTGTCCCTACTAGGATTGGAGATTTGTCCCAGTAACGTGAGTGTGGGAGCCTTTGGCATTTAGTGGTGGCAGTGGGCAGGAAGCCTAGATGTCCTGCAATGCGCCGGACATGTCCTGCGACAAAGAACAGGCCCACGTCCCATGTGACAGTCTGCCGTCTCTCCGGGCATTTGTATAGGTGAAAACCCTGCTTGAAATTATCTGTGTCTGGAATCTAACTTCATTTTACATATAAATGCAATTTTTTTCCACTGCTCAGTTTTAATAGTCACTGAATTTTTCAGGAGTGCAAACTCCGTGTAGCTTGAGGAACGGTTGTTCTTTGTTTCATTTGGATATTAACCAAGAGTTGGTCACCATGTCGGAAAATCACGTCACCAACAGCCTCTCTGCCTGTGATGTTTGAGTCACCCACAGGGCACACCTGTGGCCGTCTGCTCTTGCGGCTATAGCCTTCCTGGGGATCTTCAAACAGGGCAACTGTGTGACTCCTTCTTATGTCTCTAGGGGGGTCCAGTGTCCCCAGTCCCCACATATGATTTTATGGCAAATTACTTTCCTTTTTACCTCCTTTATAAGTAGGGCACAATATTGATATTTCTGAAATCACGTGTATAGGTGAATTATATACCTACTAATTCAACTTCAGGATAGAAAGGTACCTCGCAAAATATCAGTTTTATGCAAAACTGAGCATCAGGTCTGAACGTTCATGAGCTCTCTCACATCGGGACACCAGGAAATGATATCGTGATGGGGGAGCCAGGGCTGAATGGAGCAACCAGCTAGCCGGGGACATAGCCAGGGGCATGTTGGTAAGGAGCACACATGCCAGGGGCATGAATCAGTAATATGGGAATGAATCAGGAGAGGGAAATCAGAATGTCATACCAGCTTCTCCAGGTGGAAACTTAACAAGCACCTTTGCCCAGGGCTGCCCCTTTTGTGACCTCATATGTAGGTCAGATGGTGAAGATTCCAGAGGCCACAGACATATGGCCAGCCCCAATTCAGATTGGAGAATTAGACTTTGAACTTGAATCCACGTAAGATAAAGTCATCTTTTAAGGAGTGTGAGTGACTAACGTCATCCACTGATGAGGGCAGAAAAATGTCAAATGAAAGACATTTTCTGATAAGTGAGCAGGTTACTCTGATAGAGTGCATGTTCTAAAGCCCTGTTTTCACCAAAAGAGAGAGAAATATCCTTTCTATTAATTTTTTTTTAAAAAAAGGTAGTTTCCCTGTTTGATAAATGTGCAAGTGTTTAAAGACTATCAAGAGGATGTCAACTATCCCACCTGGGACCCCTTCGGTTGGGCCCTGGCTGTCACTTAGAGCGAGAAGGCCAGAGAGCCCAGCACTGACCAGGTCACCAAAGGCCTCGGAACTCATATGAAGGAGCTGGAACTTAATCCTGAGTTTATTGGGAAATCATTTGTGCATGTTGAGTGGGCAGTAATGTGATCAGGTTTGCATCCCAGAAAAATCAATCTGGCTACCATCGGGGTGGACAACGGATGGGAGGGGGGTGAGACTGGAGCTAAGCAGGCCAGTTAGGAGCCTGCAGGAGTCACTGGGTTGTGTGTGGGAGGATCGGTGGTGGCATGGATCATCCAGGGGGTATGGTGGTAGCCTGATTCACCCAGGGTGGGGTGGGGTTGAGGGTGGCCCTGTTCTTCTGGGGGGACGAGGGTGAAAGTGACCGTGACCTGAGTTAATAAATGGGCAGGGAAGAAGATAGTCACCTGTAACACTTCTGTAGCCCCGTGCCAGGCACTGCTCACGTACCCTCCAGCAAACCTCCATGGTAGGTCCATTATAATTATTGTCACCCTTTTTACAGGCAAGGACACAGAGGCACAGAGCTTACATCCTTACCATGGTCACATCAATGAAACACCACCCTCAGCAGGGGGATCCCAAAGTCTGCACCCCAGCCACCACACACCACCCTCTCAGAGAGACATCCCAGAGTTCTTTTGGAAGCAGTGTTGACAGGCCTCATGACTAGATTCGTGCTAGGGAAGAATTTGTGTCTGGATGGGCAGCCCCTGGGCAGCCTCACACATGGACAAAGGACACAGGTCCGTTCAGCTCAGAGTCCCTAGCTCAAGCCTGCTCATGCTGCAAATCCAGGAAAGGTGGCTCTGAACTGGGTGGGTGCCGCCAAGAGCCTATTGTCCATGTGGACACAGCTGCCCCAAGGCAGGGCAAGAACCAGAGCGACCTCCAACCTCCCAAGGTCATGGGCAGTCCTTAGGGCCATGAAGGGTGCAGAGGACCCTGCCCATTGTGCCTCTCCATCGTCACCAGTCCTGCCCAGTGAGCAGGGTCCTTGTTCACTGGACCTGGCTGGGAGGGGAGAGGACAGAAGGGCCAGGACTTTCCTCCTCCCTAGGTACCAGACGGTGGCCAGGACACAGACCCTCCCAGCCCTGCAAGCCGCCTTGTGGGTTTGGGGTGCCCTCTGCTGGACATTTTCATTGCTTGCTGTCTGATGCTCGAAGTGGCCTCCGGAATCGCGTATGTCAGGGTTTGTGGTGGGGCGGGGCTGTGGGGTGGGGGGACAGTCACAGGCAGAAGATGGCTAATCCCTCCCCAGTGAGAAAGAAGACACAGGGCGGATGAGCCTATGGTTTTCACTTCACACTTTTGTGCCCCCATCAGTAGGGCTCACATCAATACGGGTCTACCTTGCCGGCACCCTTGCCTCCCCCACCCCGTCCCTCCCAAGGCTGTCTTTGAGTGCATCTTTTATTTAGGATTCACAGTAGCCCGCGATAATCATAGTGTGAAAGCTATTTGAATGGACAGAACTTCTCCTACTACTTACTTATTGGATATTAATGGAATGAACAGAACTATTCCTAACAGCTGTCTCTTATTGAGGAGCCATGTTGTGCCCCATCCTTCGGTACCTATTTACATGAGAAAACTGAGGCCCCTAAAGATTAAGTTGCATGTCTAAAGCCTGTAGCTCTGCAAGAGCAGCCCCTGTGAATGCGGGGCTAGGCTCCCAGGCCAGTGCTCTCTCTGCTTTGCCTTGCTGGCCCCCTGCTAACCCCTCGCCTGCCCTCACTCTGGCCTGTTTCCTCATCTGTAAAATAGAGGTAACGATAACAGCATTACCTCAGAGGGATCGTGTGAAGAGTAAAGGAATATTTACGTATATAAAATTCTTAGACCCTGGCACAAGATAATTGCTCCACAAACACGGGCTTTTAGTATTGACTAGCACAGTACTCTCAGCCCTGCTTGCAAATCAACCGGGAGCTTCAAACGCTGGTGTGCGGGTGCTAGCCTAGAGGTGCTGATTTAATTGGTCTCAGGTGGAGCCCGAGCGTGGGTGTTTGCCGGAGCTCCCAGGTCATTCTGATGTTCAAGTGAAGGTGAGAAGCACCTGAGCCTCCACAGCAGGACTGGCGTCCTGGGTGCCTGGGACAGTGGGCGGCACCCAGCAGGTGTCAGGAAATGCCAAGGGCTGCTCAGACGCTCTTTGCATCATCACCCTTTACTCAGCTCGAGATCACAGCCAGTTTAGATCTCATCTCCCATCAGCTAGGAGGCAGGTCACCCACTCAGACCCAGGTCATCAACCCTGAAATAAAGACAGGCTTTGTCCCATCCTGAAAGTCCCTAATCCAACATGAGGTCACTCAGCCCTGCCTCTCTGCCCAGGGCTCTGGAAGTTCCACTCAGGACTGAACTGAGAATGGACCCGCCCTGTGTCTCCTAAAGTCACCTGCTGCCAGCCCCTGGCTTTCCTAGGTTGTGCCAGTAGGAGAAATTCAGGTCTAGTGAGGACGTGGAGGCAGGTGACTAAGCTCTTTCCTGTGGCTTGGGTCTGGGCTAACCCCTTCCAAGTCACTCAAATCCTTCTTCTGGAAAGGATGATAAATGTTGGCTATTATTACCATTTTGACAAATGACTTCAATTGACTCTCTGTGTCTTCATTTCCTCCTCTGAAAATACCTGGCAGGTTTAGGATCCTAATGATGGATCAAAGAGTAGGGCTGCATCAAAGTAGTGGCTACAGTTGTGTGGGTGTCTATGACAAGGGATGGCCCGGGAGGTGGCTTGCAGCGTCATTCTGGAGAGTGGGCTTTGGTCGATTCACCTGAGCTGAGAAGAGAGATTTGAGACTGGAGGACAAGCGGAGAACGCGCAGTTTGCACCTCAGTCAGACCCAACTCCTCCTCTCTCAAATGGTTTGTAATTGGGACTTGACCGTGGACAGAGGGGGCGCCTGGTGTACTGTCTGATCCTGGTTGGCAGAGAACTCACTCAGGGACCCTGAAGACTCTGTTCGCAGGTCCAGGACTAAGCATTCTCCTCACTGTTTTTCAGGCCCTAGGGCTGAAAACCCCAAGCACTGGAACCAAGTCAGAAAATGTGTGCCGCCTCAAGCAAGCATTTTTGCCCCAACACATAAAGAGACCAGCATTTCTTGAGATCCTCCACGTGGGAGGATGGAGCAAGATGCAAACACAGTAAACACACCCGTCGCCTGTGAGCCTCCAGCAGCCCTGCCAGTGACCACCAACATCTGCTCCCAGGTCAAGACAACTGTGGCTCAGAGGGGTTAAGGGCTGCAGAATTCAGACCCAAATTTGCCAAAGCGAGAAGCCATACCTTACCTAGTCTGCATGCTAGGACAAGATGTGGCTGAAATATCAGCCAGGGCCCCAGAGACCTCCTTAAATTATCTGTAAAATCACATGATGGAAGACGAGGAACATGTCTAAGAAGCAATGAGCTCCCTCATGGAGACACTGAATCACTGACATCTCCAGCGTGGTGTCTTGTGATAAGGGGTTGGCACTGCAAATGTTTGTTGACTTAAACATTTACTTATTCACTCTTTCAACAAATATTTATTGAGCACCTGCTGGGCATTACACGAGGTACAGGGAACAAGACGGATGAGGTCCACAGGCTCATAGAGTTGACATTCCAGGAGTGTGGGGAGCAGGGTAGGCAGGGAACTGAGACAAAAGAGCAAACAAGCAAAGATGGTGAAAGACTGTGACATGGGCAGTGTATCAGTTATCTTTCGCTGCATAACAAACACCCCAAGATTCGTGGCTTACGACAACCTCCATTTATTTCCTCACATTTCTGCAGTGTGGGCTGGACTCAGCTGGATGCTCCTTTCACTGGTCTTGCCTACGTCCCTCACAGGCTCAGCTGTCATCAGGCAGCTGGACTGGGGCTGGAGGGTTTTGAATGGGCTCACTACACATCTGCAGCCTCCATGGGGTGGTCAGCTGCGCCTCCCTCTCCATGTGGTCTCTCACACCCAAATAGGCTAGGCTGAGAGCTTCCTTACATGGCGGCCAGAGGGTTTTAGGAGAGTGAAGGCAGAGCTGCAAGGCCGTCTGGGGCCCAGGCTCTGGGCCTAGCACAATGCCTCTTCTGCCACCTCCAATGCGAGTCACAACAGCAGCCCAGAATCAGGAAATGGGAAAATCAACTCCCGCTTTTCGGTGGGAACAGCTTCAAAATAATATGGCTATGTTTTTCAATTTACCAAAGTCAAGGAAACAAATAAACCAGGAGACAAAATAGGGCAGAAATCAGACATCAGGCCTGTGGACATATTTGCTTGGTCTGAACAGTGTTAGACAAATTTTTTAAAAAATCAAAATAACTGTAAATTCAGAAACCAGGGCATTTCACGTAAACCTCCAGATTTTCCAACTTCTTTGGAAGAATCAGGAGATATGACAACACAGGCCCACATTTCCACATGGCAGCAGACTATTTGCAGGAGAGCAGCCACTCTCCAGTTTGCCCCAGTGCTCCCTCTTTCTATGGACTTCTAGCACCGAGGATGAGCATCTCCTGCCATTTAGGACTCTTCAGCTACTGTTGTTCTGACAGTAGAGGGAAGAGGAGAGTAAAATGTCTCTTCTACCCATAGCTCTCAAAGTGGAGACTGGAGAAAGGAGAGCCCACGTTTGGTTATTTTTATTGCTTATTTCTCTACACCTTTAGTAACCATTTTGGCCTTTCCAGCATTTTAACCCTTTGAATACAGAGTTGGGAGAGAGGGACAGAGAAGTCCCCTGTGAAGAGGTGACACTGATGCTGCGCCCTAAAGGAAGAGAAGTTGGCAGCCAGGATGAGTGTTCAGGGGAGAGGCACAGCACATGCCAATGTCCTGAGGTCACGAGGGCCCCTGCGGCTGGAGCGGGAGCTGGAGACGTTGAGAGGGATCCACGCAGATTGCTGGTGAAGACAGGAGGGTCTTTCTGCTGAGATTCCTTGTCCTTGCTGCTGTTGGAGAAGGAAGCCTGGGCTGCCTCCAGCAACTCGGGTGGGCCCCGGGGCTTCTGCTGTGGCCTCTGTAGGGTAGTAAGTTTGAGAGGCTCAGATTGAGAGAGGACAAAACCAGCAGGCTCTGCCCAGTGAAAACCTGGGCAATATCCAGCCAGCTCTGGAAGTAGATGCATCCTTTCCAAGATGTCCCAAGAATGGTGGTTCTCATCTCCCTGGGGTCTTACTCCTGGGCCCCATCCAGCCTAATCCAATTCTAACTTGTACAGGTGGGGTTGTATAAGTTTCCTATGGCTGCTGGAACAAATCACCACAAACTTAGTGGCTTAAAACAACACAAATGCATTATCTTACAGTTCTGGAGGTCAAATGTCCAATTCCGGTCTCACTGGGCTAAACTCGAGGTGTGGGCAGGCTGGTTTCTTCTCAGGCTCTGTGGGGAACCTGTGTCCTGGCCTTTCCCATCTTCTAGAAGTAGTCCCCATTCTTTGGCCTGCAGTCATGCCGCTTCGACCTCCATGTTTTTGGTCACATCTCCTCTCTCTCTGACCCTCCTGCCTCCCTCTTGTAAGGACTCTCGTGATTACATTGGGCCCACCTGGATAATCAAGGATAATCCCTCCATTTCAAAACCCTAATTAACGACCTCCATGTTTTTGGTCACATCTCCTCTCTCTCTGACCCTCCTGCCTCCCTCTTGTAAGGACTCTTGTGATTACATTGGGCCCACCTGGATAATCAAGGATAATCCCTCCATTTCAAAACCCTAATTACATCCACAAAGGCCCTTTTGCCACATCAGGTAACAGATCACCAGTTCTGGGATTAAGACATGGATGTATTTGGGGGTCAAAGGGTATCATTCCATCTGCCACAGGGTTAGGGAATCTCGAGGGTTTTTCTGCAGAGGTGAGAACTCTGGGCTCTTGCGGCTGTGTCTTGGGGCCCATTGGAGCAGAGGAAGCTTTGTCAGTGTTGGTCCTGCAGTATCGTGTCTACAAAGAGATGGCATAAAAGTGGAAGGACAGTTGTAGAAAGAACACAGGCCTACATATCAAATTGACCCGGATAGAAACCCCAGCTCTGCCCTATGCAAGCCATGTGACTTGAAGTAAGTTAATAGCTGTGACTTTCTCATCTCTTGAGTGAAGGTGGTGAAGACCTCTTAGGGATATTGTGAGATTAACAACTAAGTGCAAAGGACCCCCCATGGGGACCGAGAGGGGAGGTGTCCCATGGACGCTGGCCCCGGACATTCTCTCGGCAGCCCAGGTGAGCCACACCCAGAGTGCCCCTCCATGCCACTTCCCACTGGCTCCTCCTGCCCTGCCTCCCAGTTGCACTGGGCAAACCTGGGCTGGCCGTGCTGGAATTGTTAGTTTCCCCTTTCCTGGCCATGGCTGATAAGTACATCCTGCTGAGTAACAATACATCCACCCTTACGGTAAGATTCCCAGGCTGGGAATTCCCTGAGTATCCCACCTCCAGCCTGGGGGAGTGCGCACTGCCTTTCCCTGCAAACAGTTTAGGAATGGGGGCAGCAGCGCATGGGTGAGGGATCTCTCCCTCTCCCCCAGCTGTCACTGCACTCAGGGAAGAAGAGGTGGGCTGGTGATGGTGACAGTATACGAAAAATGGGTGGCTTACACCTGCCTGCACTGATGGGATTCAGAGACGGAAGCTTAATAACCAGCACAAGGCCTCAGCCCTAGCTCAGATGAACTCATTCAGTTCTCTCTGCCACCCCATGACCAGAGGTCCTGTCATTACCCCCAGGAAATGTGAGGCAGAGACGCCTAGCTAAGGACAAGTTAGTGGTGGAAACTGGATTTGAACCCAAGTTTGGATCCAGAGCATGGGAAGGCTGAAGGGAAGGCTGCCTCCTGTTGAATCTAGTTCATAAAAGTAGTTTACGGGTGGGGGACACTTGCCTGACAAGGCTCCTTCCAGTCCCCAAGGCTGTGGGAGACGGCAGGGTGCTGGACAGATCCCCTGCTCCCATGTGCACCCGTCACACGGCCCCTCAAGCCTCTGACCACCTCTTCAGAGCCTCGGTCCCACCCTGCCTCCAGGACCGTCCCCAGGAGACACCACTTTGGATACAAAAATGGACTCCCCATTTCCTCAATAGTAACATCGAGGCAGCTACCAGAGTGTGGACGCTTTTTCTTGTTTGCTCCGTATCTTCTACTCCTTTTTTTTATTGAAGTAAAATTCACATAACGTAAACCGTTTTCGAGTAAACGACCCAGAGGCATTTAATACATTCGCAGTGTTGTGCACCCATCGCCTCTAGTTCCCAGACTTTTTCATCACCCAAATAGAAACCCTGTAACCATTAGCGGTCACTCCCCGCTCCTCCCTCCACCCAGCCCTTAGCAACCAGGAATCTGCTCTTTGTCCGTAGGAATTTGCCTATTCTGGACATTTATATAAATGGACTCACAGTATGTTGCCTTTGGTGACCGGCTTCTAAGACTGTGCATCAGGTTTCCGAGGTTTGTACACGATGTGACAGGTGTGGGTGCCTCGTTTCTTCATATGGCTGAATAACATTCCATTGTATGAACAGACCACATGTTGTGTATCCATTCTTCTGTTGATGGACATTTGGGTTGTTTCCACCTTTTGGCTAACGTGAATAGCGCTGCTATGAACATCTGTGTACAAGCATTTGTTTGAGTGTCTGTCTTCATTTCTCTCGGGTATATACATCTAGGAGTAGACGAGCGAGGTCCTACAGTACCTGTCTCACCTGCTGAAGAACACCCGACTGTTTCCCACAGTGGCTGTACCATTTTACATTCCTATCAGGAGTGCATGAGGGTTCTAGCATCTCCATATCCTCGCCAACACTTGTTCTTTTTTT
>NW_007727093.1:785052-807556 GCF_000696425.1 Galeopterus variegatus
GGTCCTACAGTACCTGTCTCACCTGCTGAAGAACACCCGACTGTTTCCCACAGTGGCTGTACCATTTTACATTCCTATCAGGAGTGCATGAGGGTTCTAGCATCTCCATATCCTCGCCAACACTTGTTCTTTTTTTATTTTTAAAATTTCTCTAATTAGAGCCATCCTAGAGTAAAGTGTTTGTCTCTCACTTTTAAAAGCAGAACCAAGACTCCATTTGGCCCAACCTCTACCGATCCAGCTGAGAGAATGGATTTTTCGAATCCCGTGCATTGGTAGAGAAGGATCCTCGGGTATAAATGGACTGGGGCCTGTGGAAGTAGCTGACCCAGCCTTTGGAAGAAACCCAGTCTTGCCCTTGGCCCTGTAACGATGAAGACAATCAGGATCATGCCCTGCTCATGCCCCAAAGGGCAGAGTTCACATGAATGAACTCCCTCAAGTTCTCCAGAGTTACAATTTCTTTTAAAAAGCTCACTCAGGGCCGGCCCGGTGGCGCACTGGAGAGTGCGCCACTTGGGAGGAAACATGTTCTTTTTTTTTTTTTTCCTTTTTGTCTTTTTTCATGACCGGCAACGGATAGCAACCCTCAGTGTCGCACCCGTACCGGCCCGGGACCGGCAACGGGATCGCAACTCTCGGTGTTGCTCCCTGCACCTCGCTCAGCCAGTGAGCAGGAACCGGTCTGTATGTGGGATCCGAACCCTCGGCGGGAGTGCTGCCGCGCTTCCCAAGCGGCGCACTGTAGCAGTGCACCACCGGGCCGGCCCTGGAAACATGTTCTGACAAGGCTGGAAGAGACCAGGTCAATGACTGTGAGTGGCTGTCAGGGAACATGTCCTATGTCACGAGCCAGGGTCTAGGGCTGACACCCAGACCACCTAAGTTATGGTGTGAAGAAGACAATATTCCACTCACAAATTGAATCAGGCTGCACTGTTAATGCTGACTTAGCAGGAACCACTCTAAAAATCAGAAACAATTAGAATGCCTTCCCCATCAAATTATTTTATTAGGTTAATTAAACAGCTTAAAGACGATTCACTTTGTTTGGTACCCTTCTAGAAAATATTTCAAGTTTTAAATTAACTTCCAATACATAAAACAAAATTACCATACACAAATTTCCGATCAAAATACAACACTCTGTTTCTGTTTTCTTACAGTTATAAAATCCAATCAATACAAACTACATAAAAAAGATAAAACACTTCCACTGATCCTTGGTACAAGAGAACAGCACAATAGCAATGTGTCCCCAAAGCACAGGTCCTGTGCTCATAGTTACCCCACAACACACCAAAGCATGTGAACAGAGTGCGTGCTACTTAAGAAAGTTAACATACCCTTTTTGCATCAGTGTTACTTGTAAACCATAAAGCAACTTTGTAAGAAACGTTACTAATTAAAAATTACTTCCAACTTTGCTCGATTTCATACCAGCAAAGGAACAGAAAATACGCCACACGACTAGTATATTTGGACCACAGAATGTGAGACGAGACATTTCAATGAGATCAAGTTAGCACAGTTTCTCTACTACCTACTGAACTTGGGGAGGACAACTTTACAAGTTGCAGCCTTCTGGTACTTCAGATATTCTGAACTTTCTATACAAGGTCTTCCGTTTAGCTTATGTATTTTCACTCAAACCCTGCTTTTCAGTAGTAGGACTTTGTTTAAAGATAGGATAACTTTATCACACTCAACACAACCTCTCTGAATACAAGTCTAAGTAGACTTCTCAACTTGAAATTTTACTAGATAATAAAAGCTGCAGGATTATAAAAACAATTCTGCACGTACCATGTCAGAAAATACAGATATGTTAATTAAACAGATCTGTGTTTAACAGGATGAATTTTGGTATAATATTTTGGAATTTGGTATTTATATGGTATTAATGGGATTTTCCTTATGGTATTAAAAGCATCAAAATGACAAATCAAGAGTGTGCTAAAAACCAGTTCTTGACAAGGGTGACAGCCACACACTGAAATGCCTGTTACAATCCAGGCGTGAGCAAGCAGGAGTGACGCTGGCCATTCTGCAGGGCCAGGGCTCACTGCTGAATTTGGGAGAGTCAAACTGAATTTATAATCTTGTTTTAAGGAGTTTCCTTTGTAGTTTTCTCTCACAGCTGAAGACCTACACCAGTGACAGAAAACAAACGAACTGAGACATTTCTAAAGTGTTATGGATAGATCTCATCCACAGATAGGTACAAGCATTTTGTCACCAGTAACACACAGTGATAGAAGTGTGGTCTGTGCAAGCCTGCCTGAGGCGCTTCTGCAGTACGTTTCCGATGAGGACTGCGTGAAGGTGGGCAAGAATCTGCACTCAATATGCTAAGTCTGCTCATCACTCCCAGCTCAGTTGACGCACACCACAGAACTGGCTGCAGTGGCTGCTCAAAACACAATCACTGTTTTATGATTGTCACAATGGTATGATGCAAAACAAAAGGAGTATCACAGTGTCACTAGTGACTGGAAGAGGGACAGGAATGAGGAACCGAACACAAGCTATAAATGAGTTCAAAATGAAAAGAACCGCATGGGCAGAAAAAGACACTGATTAATTAAGTGGGTTTTACTAAATAGTCTGTGCTTTTCTCATTTAAAGGCCACTTGATATACTTCCCAACATAAAATTATTTACCCTCCATAGAATTTAGATGATCTCTATTTTCAGGTAGAACTTGAGGTACCATATAGGAAAAAGATGTTATAACCGACATAAATTGGAGGCTTATTTACTTATTTTTTAAAGCTGATGACACCCTTTTGCACCATGTACCAGAACCTACATGATTTTTTTCTACAAAGCATTAAAGTCAAACTCAATGAGCATATATGCTAGATTAATAATAATAAATTTATTTTCTGGGGTTTCTTTTGAAGCAAAAATTCCTTTTAAAAAATATGAAAAGGTAGTCTTTCTTATTGTAAACAAGCAATTCTAATTCCGGATTCTATTCACAATTTGGAGTGCAGTGTGTTTTTAAGTCAGAGCTAAATAACAGAGAAGAAAACAAAGGCTTTAGTCTGCTCTAAGAACGCTAGCTAGAACGTAAAGAATCCATGGAAACTTCCTACAGTGGTACTGCAGAGGACGTGGCGACCCAGGCCCTGAGCGCATCTCGCTCGCCAATGGGCGCACAGTGCTGCACTGGGTGCTGAGGTAGTGTGTGAGGCCTGGTGCCTGCCCCCTCCCTGCTCAGAGAGGAGCCCAGTGGCCTCCAGGGCAGGGCGAAGGTGCCCTTTCTTTCCTATAGTTGTAGATGTGTCCTTGGGGATGCCTCAGAGAAGGAGAGGCCTGGCCTCGGGTTCTGACTTGGGAAGATACTGGGGCCTGGGAGGCATGTCTGGCTCTCTTGCAACCAGGGCCAGCAGGCTGTGGAAAGTGCTAGCACGGGCTCCCAGAAGAAAGCCTTCTCGATAAACATTTTGAGGTTAATGGTCTGGACATTATGTGGTCTGGAGAACGAGATGTCCCCCTCCCCCTTTTATTTTTTTGGATACATAATCCAAGCAGATAAAAAGCCAGGCTGAGAGAGGTATGGGAAGGAGGGACAGAGGGCAGAGTGGGAGAGCAATGGCCAAGAAAGTCCGCAAGTAAGAGTACTCTTGAAAACACGACCAAGTACCTGTCCTTCACCTCAATGGAAGTCCCTAAGCTGGCAGAGAAAAACGACTGGACGTAGGCCCTGTTTTCTCAAAGAGATTCCACCTAGAAGCATCCCTGGGTAGCCACAGTGGGGCACAGAGAGAAAAACCAACACTGGTTGAAACAAAAGGTTATTCATGAGTGCAGATGACTTAGGAGGCTGGGAGCAGACACAGTGGCCAGCTGCTGTGACCTGGGAGTGCCCCAGTTTATCACCTTTTTTTAGAAGGCAGGTGGGGTCAGGAAGTTGCTCCCCCTGGGCTGTGAGCAGAACCACAGTGGACTCTCACCAAACAGGAGGACGAACCCAAACTGGGAAGGATGAGATCCCTTGGAAAGTGTTCCCAAAGGATGACAAAGTAAGCCACCAGCGAGGCCAGCAACTCCACCTCTCAGTGCGATGGCGGGGAGAGGTCAGCCAGCCCAGCTGCCCAGCACAAGGGCCCTGGCCCCCAGCCACAGCAACGACTCCAACTTGTCAGCTTGCTGCAGCCTGTAGAAGCAGTGAGGGATCCAAAACAAAGTACATGAAGAGAGAATCTCTGTTCTGGTTGACAATATGGTTTTGGGGAAATCTCTGGAAATAGGAATATTGCTGAAAGTTCTAGTAGAACAGGAACAGCCAGGTACAGATGGTGAAGTGGTTGTACCTGCGGCACTGGCCACAGCCAAGAGACGGGCCCGGTGATGGGCAGAGGAGAAGAGAGAGGAAGGCAGGGTGGAGGGGACGGGTTAAAAAGAAACAGACTCTTCTCAGAAAGAGCTGAAAAATTGAAAAGCAAACTGGCCCCCCCATCCTAACCCTCCCTTTTTACTAAATAAGCTGTTCACAGAACCTCATGTTTGCAAGAGCTCTGGAGACTGACCAATATCCTGCCACAAGGCAGTATCCTCTCACTGACTGTCCTGACTGCATAGCAGTAGCTGCAGGGAGTCACCCTTGTGAATATTCTCGAAGGTGGGCGCTCAGTGCCACAGAAGGCACCCACTTCGTCATGGGGCAGTTCTATTTGAAAGTTCTAAGAATGAATTAAAAAAAAAAAAATCCTGTCTCTATAATTTCTGCCTACTGGCCTGATCTAGGCTCTTTCCTACGACTCTGCTGCAGGCCAAGGCCTTGGGGCCTTCAAAGGTTCTGGTCATGATTTCCAGAGGCTTCTAGGCTTGCTCAGGTCTCTCCAACAGTGGCACCTGCAACTGGCAGCTCAGTACAGTAGCCCAGGGCCCAACCAGGGCAGCACAAAGAGGTGGTGGCAGAACAGACGCCCCTCTAGACACCAGCCCCGCACACAGGGCAAGTTTTTAAACAGCTGGCTTAGGTTCAAATGATCAATAACCACCCCTGCCACTTCCTTCTCTTTCATGTAGCAACTATCTTTTGTGAACCTAGATGTAAGACTTTATAGCTAGCCACTAGACTGTAAAAAGCATTGTAGCTCCTAACACCCAACACATAATCTGGCTCAGCACTTTACAGTCTCGTATATTTTCATACAAGTTGCTAATAGAAACGTTTAAAAGTACACTATTAGAGTACCTCCCTCCAAGGTCACGAGGATCCATTCTACCAACACCGTCTGATTGTTCGATCTGTTTCTTAGCCCTCTGTCAACGTCTACCCTGTTTCTACTTCCTTCTCTTACGCACAAAGATACCAAGAATGACTTTATCAAATGTCTCACTGAAATCAAGATAAGCTGGCCATGTCATGTACTGTTAGATCCACCAGTCTCATCTGAACTGCAAAGAAAGTAGTATCATAGAAGTAGTTCCCTTTTGTATCACTCTGTTAAATAACCTTCTTTATTTGAAGGTACAAAAGTGCGCACGTGCACACACACACACACACACACACACACATACCCGAGTACTTGTAACACACACACACACACACACCGAGTACTTGTCACACACACACACACACCGAGTACTTGTCACACACACACCGAGTATTTGTCACACACACACACACACGCACACGCACACACACACCGAGTACTTGTAACACACACACACACACACACACACATACCCGAGTACTTGTAACACACACACACACACACACACCGAGTACTTGTCACACACACACCGAGTATTTGTCACACACACACACACACACGCACACGCACACACACACCGAGTACTTGTAACACAGATTTGTTTGTTTGTTTTTAAGTTTCATATAACATCCAAGTTAAGAAAGCATAGTTTAGGTCTACTGATCTCAAACAGATCTAGAAAATACCCAGTTTATTTGACCATTATAGACTACTACTATCTTTGCTATTTTAGTTTAAAAAAATTTTTTTCAACTCTGCTAAAGAGTTTTAAGTATTATTAGAGGACTTCATTAGGTGAATTCTGAATAGAGGATTATTTATAACTCTAATTATTCTAAACACATATTTTGGGATGTGTTAGCTCTCTAGAATTATCCTGAATTTAAATATTAGAGATGTGGAAGGAGAGAGGTGGCAAGGGTTCCAGAAAGTAAATCATCTTATAAACACAAATATACATTTCCTTGTATATCATGTGAAAGCAGACAGAATGAAGAGAGTGATAAGGACCGGGATATTCAGTGCTGGGCAGTCCCCTCCCTGCCCACAGTGCCTCTAGTGTTGACAGCTGACAACACCTCCTGTGTTGACAGCTGATATGGTGGTCAATGGTGGCAGTGACAGCCACTACCACAGTGTGCAAGTTTTTCCAGTCACCACTTCAGTTAATCCTCACTACAGCCCACAGAGGCATATACCCCTGTTATCCTGCTTCTATAGGTAAGAAACAGCCTCGGGGTTAAAGGGCTTCCCAAGGTCACAGAGCAGCAAGTGGCAGAAGTCTTCAACCCCAGATTCACCTGCCACCAATGCCTATGCTCTCAACGACTGGGTTCACTTGGGAAAGTATGTAAAATATTTACAAATTATTTCCTTGAAATAGTTAAAATAAGAAAGTTTGGGACTTAAGATAAAGAGGTAAGTCATGGTACCCTTGGAAACCACTTACAGGAAATGTCTCATGTCCCGCTGCTAGATTAACAGGGTGCTAAAACATTGTCATTTGAGGAGAAACTCTGCCACTCTGCTGTGAGGAACAATCCCACTACTCTGAAAAGCACAAGCATAACAATTACATCTTATTAACACGCAGGACAGTTTCAGTTTTAGATTTTACCTGGTACTTAAGTTATTCCGAGTATACTAGGCTTTTCAGAATGGGCATAATAAGTCTTTTAGCCACTAAGGATCACTGAAGTTCCCCACTTAAGTAGGCTGTGTACGACTGTGGCCCACAACTAGGTCATCTCTACAAGAAAGAACTCTGGGAAGGGAGAGCCTGTCTACACTCGATGAGCCTCCTCAGCTCCTTTCTTGTGACTTAGTGACCAGGTAAATTGACAGATTCTGGGGGGGACGAGCCCATCATGTGTGGTGGGGAGAAGGCACGTATGTATTAGAGGAAGTTGAGGAACATTCCACTGACACACAAAACAAATCAGATCATTCATGATTTCATGATTTGAAATACAACACAATTCTATGCAGTTTGGCCAACCTCAACCCTGCACTTAGGAAACAATTTCAGAGTTCCATTTTAAAACTCCAGGTTATCAGAAAGAAAAAAGGAACTTAGTCATGAGTCTATATTTTCACCGAATTTAAAGAATTCTTGGTAAACAATAGCACCTTACAGAAAATGAAAAAATAGCAGCCTCAAACATCAAAATTCCAAAAACACTGGGTCAAATTGCAGATAGACACATTTTCCTGTCTGAACCTAACAAGGATGGAAATTAAGCCCTCTATTTTACACAGCAGTGGTGTTTAAATATACTACTTTTCTGCATTACAAAAACATAGCCTTTTAAAGACTCTTTAAAGTTCAAGTTGAGTTTCAAGTAATCACTTTGCAGCAGCTCTAGGAGAATTATTGTTCCTACTGATTAAAAGTACCTATTTTTAAAAAAGTAGTAAAATGGAAAATATGCCTTAGAGAATTGTATTCCTCAAGGCCTCTTACTGCTTGCTTCCAGGCTTTTGTTAAAGGACAGAATGTGTTGAATTCTTCTAAATTGGCAGGGGATCAAGCACAACACTACATAATGAGGTAGCTGAGAACAGAGTTTTTCTTATAAACACAAAGAATGAGGGAATAAATGCATGTAATTCTCATCCAATTAAACAGGAAACGTGATAAAACAAGCTACTAGAGTTGCACTTAAACCAAGTTCACTGGTATTAACTTCAAAAAATTTCACCCAAGTTTCTAAGGTGCACCTTATTTGTAACTGATGAGTTAAAAACAGTAAAAATAAAGTGCCTGAGCCCACTATTCATACTGAAATGTTAAAAACAAGGTCCTGATAAATACAATTCGCCAGCCAGAAGAAAGGTGAACCTACAATTACTTGGGATTTGAATTATCTGAAATGACCATTTATTTACATGGATCATATTAACCGGCCAACCGTTCTCCACTTCATCTCATGCAGCATGTACCCAGACTCGGGCTGTCATCGCCTTCCTACCCATACCTCCTCTAATTCAAACCACGGCAACTGGAGAACTTACAATTCACGGTTCAGGTATAATGACTGTAGGGACAGAAACTAAACAACTTCGTTGAACCATAAGGACATCAACATCAAAATTTATAATGAGGCCAAATTTAAGTTGAGTAGCAATTTTAAAAGATTAGGTATTTTTGGGCCGGCCTGGTGGCGCACTGGATAGTGCGCCGCTTGGGAGCATGGAGGCGCTCCCACCGAGGGTTCGGATCCCATGTGGATCCCACTCACTGGTTGAGCGCGGTGCGGGCGCAGCACCGACGGTTGCAATCCCGTTGCCGGTCCCCGGTATGGGCGCGACACCGAGGGTTGCGATCCCGTTACCGGTCATTAAAAAAAAAAAAGATTAGGTATTTTTTTAAATCCCGTTGCCGGTCCCCGGTATGGGCGCGACACCGAGGGTTGCGATCCTGTTACCGGTCATTAAAAAAAAAAAAGATTAGGTATTTTTTTTAAATCTCAAAATAAAAAAGAGAAGGCTACATTTTCCACCAAATAATTATACAATTTTATTTATTAGCTATTTGGTTTTGAGAAAGAAAAGTTTAAAAATCTAATCACTTAGAAAACTTCAATTTTCCCTAAACTTTATGCATTAGACAAGGAATTCAGAAACATAACTAAATTCCTCATGTTACATGAGTGGAACTATTACAATGAGATGTGGATTTTCAATTTTAAATTGAAATAATAACAGCATTACTTCTAAAGAATACAAAACCATAAAAAGATTTACTGGCTGACTTGCAAAAAATATAGAAAAAGTCTACAGTTTAATACTGTTGAGACTTAACTGCCAGTAGGTGTGACAGATACTCAACCCAAATTCCTGTTCTTCTCAAATACGGGCAAATGGGTTAGTTCTCATCCCTGTACCATAAATTTCTATAATTTCTAAACTAGCTGCAAAGCATACTTCAGGAATTATTAAAAAGCTAGCAAAATACTTTGCTCTACATTGTAAGACATAGTTTCTCTTCTCATTGATTACAACGGGTAAGAAAGAGAAGTATAAATGAGGGTTAGCTCTTTAGAAGTAGAAACAGCTTCTCTTCCAAACACACTTATTTCTGTTCTTATAACCTTCATAAATTCTCAAATTTCCTATAGCTAACTGACAAAGAAAAGCAAAGATTTTCAGCTTATATATGTGCAACTTGCAAAGGATATGTTTAGGAGTTTAAATTGTACTACAAATGATTATTTTATGATTAAAAATATTTGTATGCCTAGAAAAATCAAGTTATAGTCTAACAGGCTAAACAGTGAATCGATAATCCCAAGACCCGGCTTCTGCTTTTGGTTCCTACTCACATCTACGGTGAGAAAAGAAACCGTATCGACCAGGTCTCAAAGACTGCTCTCTATCTGATGGGGAGAGCACCTCGCCCATCCCAGAGATACGAGGATCAAAGCATTGTGCTCTGGAAAAGATTCTAAGCCCCATATAAAAAGCAATAAATAAAACCCAATATTAAACATGATAAAGTTATTAGGTGTGCTGAGTACAGGGTCTCAAAAATCCTACAGAGCATGTGGAGACCACAAGTTTGTGCATCATACACATCAGGCACTTTGCATTTTTTATTTTATACTAGTTCCCACCCCATATATGAGGCCAGCCCATCTGTGTGCAAATCTTCTCATTTAAAATCCAGCAGAATCAGTCACTCTTGGAGAGCACTTTTCAATCCAGGGAAGAACATCAGTGTGAACACATGGATACTATATTCATTCACCATTTATTGACTACCTACTACGTGCAAGCACTGAGATCAGCAGGTGACAAAGACAGTGTCCTTGCCCTTCCCACAATGCGTTTGCAATCTAGAGAGGGCGGGTGAGACGATATCTGCATTACTGTTAAGCTCCCAGAAACTTCAGCACAGTTCTTAGTAGGTATTCAATAAACATTCATTGGTTGACCTAGGGCAGGCCTTGCTATACTTGACCCTGTTTCTTCTCTCACTGGCTTCCCCAGGGCTCACGTGGCTTAAGGGGCAGCCACTGAAGAAAAGCGGCCTTGCCTTTCTCTTCCATCTGGTGTTTTTCAGGAGGTTCCAGCACCTTTAAATCGATACAATGAAAGAGGCATCTCATTTTCTGCCCAAATAATCAAATGTCTTCATTTGACCACAGAAGTCCTCTTTAATCAAAAAAACTAACATTCTGGAAGGTAATACTGCAGTGTTCTTAGCACTCTTTGGAAAACTTTTTGGGATCCCTGGTTTTTGGTACACTGAAGTAGAAAGGTACCAAAGGAAACCCTGATGGAACAAGGTAACTAAGATATTTCTCTAGAAACCAACCTTACTACCCCCACAAGTAACTTAGATGCCACAGCAAAGACAGTTTTATCTTTACCATGTCAACACAAAGAATGCATTTCCTATATGTTGCCTAGGGAATCCCACCCACACCCCCCTTATAAATTATAAAAATGACACTTCCAAACCATCAATGAAGACAGTGCCATCATTAAAGTGGTAGTGCAATATAACAGCACACTTCAATACAAATACACAGTCCAACATACCCCCAAATATTCGTTTGGTTGTTACCCAGTTTGAAAAAAGCCTACCGTTAGCTATCAACTCCTCACTGCTAAACACTAAGCTAAACAATTAGAAATTTGTTATGCCAGATCTATACAGCCTACCAACTACTACAGTTGGTAGGCACCATTTTTAATCCTGCTAAAGAGCAATGTAAACACCAAGTAAAACATTACAAACTGCACACATTTCAATATTTACTCTTAACATGAGTCTAACACAGTAGTATAAACTGAAGGTCGACAGGCTCAAGAATTTATCTGAAGCACCAGGAGACAGTAAAATATGTAGTTTGGAACTACAATTCAAAGAGTAAACATATACAAACAGACTTATCAAGTCACAGCACAACACACACACACACACACACACACACATGCACACTCCCTCATCTCTCACACTTCTCACAGGATATAAGCACTATCAAAAACAAAAACAAAAAAAACTTCATTTTAAATTAAACACTTAAACTTTAAAAAATCTATATTTGGATGTATTAAACAAACAAACAAACAAACCTATTTTACACTGTAGCCTAGGAGGGATCCTTTAAATATTCACTTGCTCTCACCTGAGAAAACTTTCCTTCTGTTGGTGGGATAATGAAAACAAATTGCACTTCCCCCAAAGATATCTGTATTTAAAATTTTAAGCCCTATCCTCAGCCACCAATTCCAACTTATACCTGGTAAAAGTGCCTTACAGAGAAAGAAGTATCAAAAATTTATCAAGAAATGATGTTTCAAGGCATAGTGGAATGTTAAAACACAAACCTGCATGAAATGAGTTAAAATTTATTTCACAATACTGAAATAACCGTAATTTACAAAAAAGTCATGATTAATTTTAGAACATAATAAAATTAAATACATCCCTACACTTCAACACAATATTTTTGTATTTATATATAGTGAAATAACAGTTTGGCACTTAGCAGCTTTTGTTGGTTATTGCATCCCATATTATGTGGCAAATTTATTTTATAAAACACTATCTAATTTCTGCAGCTACTGTGTCAATGAACTGAATTTTAAGAAAACTATTTTTATAAAATGAATTTACCAAGTCATGCAGGCAATGATAATATTGCAATAGAAACCCATTCACTCCTAAATAATGAATTGTCTCCTTGGAAAGCCCTAGCATAGACTGGGAAGAATTTTAAACTTCAGAAATTAAAAAAAGAGAATTGCTGACTATCATGGCTTTAACAGGATGTCAGTTGCTACCTTTAAAGTTCCCCAACTGCACCTTCTGAATGCTGAGGTTCTACTCTGTACAGGATATTTCACCAAAGCAAATTCACTTTTTTTAGCAATTTGTTTCCTCTAAAACTAACACCTAATCATAAAAAGAAAATTTTCTTTCTTTGCAGTGGCCACATAGCTTGTGTTTTGATTAAAAGATATCCAAAGTATCACTAGAAAAATGTGCAAATGACAGCTTACCAGTACACAATAAAATGCTAAGCCTGGCTTTGACTGACATGTTGAATTTGATGGCATCACATGAATGTGTGGCTCATCAGGCCTAGAGCCTCTGGTGTATAAGATAAAAACCTTATAATGTACCTTCTCTCACCAAGTATCTTACAGCCAGAATGGAGAGTTAACGTGCCACACACAGCACTCTTTAGAACCACCCTGGGAATAACTTTTTTCAGCAACTTTCAAAGCATTATAAGAAAAATAATTGCATATAGGTCATCCTTTTTTATGTCCAGGGGTAGGAAAATATACCTGATGTTTCATATGCATGTTAATAGCATACAAACATTCCATATAGGAAGTATCTAGAAGAAATTCCTGTTTTCAAATTTACAACCAAAGGATATACATTTATACATTTATTAATCATTAAGACAAAAATGCTGCTGCTTATAGCCATCCTAAGAGGAAAAAAAGCTATAGAAAACAATTAAAATGAAGTACTCTATATTAAATTGGTTAGAAATTTGATATTGCATAAAATTCAAATTATGAAGTAATCAAGCACTTTGAAGTCCCAAATTTCACACTAAGGTGGCATAATTTGAATGGAAAACAAAATATCTTACAAGGTAAGCTCCACTAATGCAAGCCGACTTCTCTCCCCAAAAGGGGTGGAGTCGTTTGAGGTGGGAGTGAGAGATAGGCTATTTGCTCTACTATGAACACAAGAAAATTAAGTTGAGGTAGTTTACTCTACCAGCCAAACTCTACTCATAACACAATTTGTCTAAAATTCTTACTAGTGGATGGCATTGGGAAAATTCTATTACAAAGACTAGATTCTGAACACCGATTCTCGTTCTAAGACAAGTTTTCAAATCCTAAACAGTAGTAAACAAGACTTTGTGTGCTTTCAGACAGATTATATTAAAAAGTTTTTGATCCCTACATATTTTGTCTGGACAGTTTTGTTTTGTTCAGTCATAGCAGACCTTTACGATTTGTCTGACTCAGATCTTTCTTTCATAAAATCTCCTACTCACTAATATCCTCATACTTATAAAACGGTTTTGATCAACTGAAAAGGAAGAATAGCACTGCATGAGATCCTTCACAACTTCAAAAGCACGACCCCAGAAATCATGGTATGACATATCTTAATTGAAATTAACACAGAAGCTAGCAACTTCCTTTGCATTCACATGAGGGCTGCAACCTGACTCTTCAATTTATTGAATCTTTACATTACTAAGATAGAATATTATAAAAGAGAAATTTTATCTGAGTTTCAATTCATCATAATATAGTTTAAAAAGATTTTCAGGACAGAATACTAGTAATAAATGGAGACTCACTGGCATCTAGTCCAATCTAACATTTTAGGCACAAACCTTAATTCACTGGGCAGGGTTAGGCATAATGTAGCCTCCCAAGTGCAGCAGAAAAGCAACCTTGTTATGTTTGGATATGTTGATTTGCATATATGGATTTTGTTTGTTTACCAAAGCCACATACTTGAACACAAGAGTCAGTCAGATATGAGTTCCCTTCACAGAAAATGCACCTTTGTATTAACTTCAATATTTTACATTATACCAATTCCTACTAGCTCCTCCTTTGGATATTTACTTGCCTCCACTTACTTGCATCTAATTGGAGGAACTGATTCCTCACACATAGTTTTTCAACAATTACATGTTCTCCCAAACAAGAGCTGAAGCTCAAGCTTTTTACTGTTATAAAACCACCAAAGAGTTAGCATACCCAAAACCTAGTAAACAGAGTAAGTCTCAGGTGCCGTCTTGGTTCTCCCTTACATAAAGCTATGTCATGGTGCACTTGGGTCAGGATCTCGCTTTCTGCTCTGCTTCCTCTTCAAGGTGAGTGAACACGAATACGGAACAAGCCTTGCTGAAGTTGCAGGCGGAAAAGCTTGCAATTTGCAATACGTAAGGCTGCACACCCGGTGCGGCGAAGGTCAGATGGAAGGAGTGGCTTAGTGTGGTGCCAGGTGCCTGTGCTTCTTTTAAACTCACGCACGTAGTCATAATTGGTACCTAAACCATGAAAACAAGTAAAAGTGAAACAGTGTGCCTCGGAATCACCACGAAACCGTTCCAACAAAATCACTGTAACATTCTTACCTGTATCAAGATCTCCAATAACATAAATACTGGCTCCTATAGGTACAGCTCCATAAACAAAAGAGGAACTAGCAGGGATGCATAAATTCTGGTCATTAAGGTAGATCCACCTGAAAATAAAGCCGATGATCAAAAGTGAGGAAATCAAAAGGATGACTGCAACATCGAGGAAGACTGAGATGACAAAATTTGGTGAGCAATCAATAGCACTAGGCACGCATCAATCTTGACCCCCACACTCCACTTCTAGGTAACCACTGATGTGCTTCCTGCCACCGTAGATACTAGTTGTGCCTGTGCTAGAATGTTATATATACAGAATCATAAACACCGTGTACCTTCCAATCTGCTGTTTTTGCTCAGCACAAGGTTTCTGATTTATCCATGCTGTTGCTTGCATCAGTAATTTCTTTTTATTTCTATGCAGTATTTCATTACATGGATGTACCAAAATTTGTTTATCCACTCACCTGTTTATATTCATTTGGGTAACTTCTAGTTGTTGGCTATTGTGAATAAAGCTGTCATGAACATGACAATGCAAGTATTTTTTATGGGCTTATTTTACAGAACTGCTGGGTTCTATGATAAGGGTATATCCCGCTTGATAAGAAAAAGCCCCACTGCTTCCCAAAGTGTTCTGCCATTTTGCATTCCAGTTAGCAACATGTGAGAATTCCAATTGCTCAGTATTACTGTCAACTCTTGGTACTGCCAGTGTATCTAATTTTAGCCATTTTAATGGTGTGCATTTCCCTGCAGACCAATGATATTGAGCATCTTTGCATGTGCTGATTGGCACTTTATGTATATTCTTTTGTGAAATGTCTGTTCAAGATTTGCTCATTTTGGGCCGGCCCGGTGGCGCACTGCTACAGTGCGCCACTTGGGAGCGCAGCAACACTCCTGCCGAGGGTTCGGATCCCACATACAGACCGGCCGCTCACTGGCTGAGCGAGATGCGGGTGCAACGCCGAGGGTTGCGATCCCGTTGCCGGTCCCGGTCCGGTCCGGGCGCGACACTGAGGGTTGCGATCCATTTCCGGTCACGAAAAAAGACAAAAAGGAAAAAAAAAAAAAAGATTTGCTCATTTTAAAAATTGGGCCTACTATCTTATTACTGAATTGTGAAATTCTTAATATTTTAGTTTTCTTCTTTTATAATCATGCTTTCTGTGTTTTTCTAGGATATCTTTGTCTACCTCAAAGTTACAAAGATTTTTCTCCTATGCTCTCTTCTGGAAATTTTATTGTTTTAGCTTTTATATTTATTATATTGTAGAATGTCCCTTAATTTGGGTTTATCTAATGATCTCTTGTGATTGGATGAAGTTGTGCACATTTCATATGACACATTTTAAGTTAATTTTTGTGTATGGTAAGAGCCAAAGTTCACTTTTTTCCATACAGATAGCTAGTTGTTCCAGCACCATTTGCTGAAGGCTTTTCTTTCCCTACTAAATTGCTTTGGCACCTCTGTTGAAAATCAATTTAATAACCACTAAAAAGATCCAGTGCTCCTGAAGAAGTGGTTGATTCCGGAGCTAAGGCAGAGAAAACACAAGATGAGCCTGGAGCATCTTGTGGTGCCAGACAGGAAGCACTTAAGAAAAGATGGGGGCATGTCACAGGAACACAGGAGCAACATGAAGTAGCTCCTAATGGCCAAAGCTGGAACAATATGAGCAGGAAAATCAATAATAATAATATTGGATTTATAACCCAAAGAATAAAATAAATATCCATGAATCCATGCTAATATAAATAACTGAAAGAAATGTAGAAAACAGGAAGAAAAGACAGGTTTCCTGTACAGAAGAATTCCAATTAATAAGTGTAGAAGGAATGAGGGAAACAGAAAATCACCATTAGGTAACCACCACAATAATAACTATTGTGGTTAGATGCTAAAATTAGTGGGTGAAAGAATAAGGAGAAACAGCAGTTTTGCATATTTTCAAATGATCTCCTCCAAGAAATTTATTAATTACAATGGGAAAAACAGTAACTTCCCAGTGGAGAAATCCAACAGACACCACCTCACCCAAGTAATCAAGGTTAACATCACCAGCAGTAAAGCATATTGACCTTTTCTCCCTGATATGATGCAGAGAAAGGCATGACATTGCCTCTGCAGTGTTGCCAAAGTACACAACCTCATCCAATCACAAGAGATCATTAGACAAACCCAAATTAAGGGACAGACTACAAAAATACTGACCAATAATTTCCAAGAGTATCAAGGTCATGAAACACAAAGACTAAGGAGCCATCACAGATGAAGGAGACTAAGGAAACAATAACGGAATGCAGCATAGGGTCCTAGATTGGATCCGGGAACAGAGAAAAAATACGACAGTGGAAAAGTTGGTAAATTCCAATAAGTCTGTAGCTTACTTAATATTGTACACTATAAATACCCTGGTTTTGATGTTAGTACTATGGTCATGTAAGTTGTCAACATTAGGAGAAGCTGAGCAGATGGCTTATGAAAACTCTTTGACTATTTCTGCAACTTTTCTACAAGTCTAAAATTGTTCCAAAATCAAAGTTGGGTTTTTTTGTGTTTTTTTAAAGCAAATCTAGACCTTGCTATATAATAGTGTTCACTCAGGGTAACAGGACCAAACAATTTCCCATTAATAGCTAACAGGCATAACCAGGTCACAGCAGACTTCAGTAGGACCTTGGGAATGTATCTAAACAGCCTTTAGAGCTACCAATCTCCAGGCCTAATTCATTATTGGAGCATAATGGTTTTGAATGTCATTTATCACCTCACTGACCTTGGACGATTTTAGCTAACTAGGCTGTTCCTCATCTATAAAGTGGGGATACCAGATACCATCACCAACCTCAGATGACTATTGTGAGGATGAAATGAAACAGCCAATGTGAAGTATTTTGCACAGTGTCTGGCACAGAGTAGCCAGTAAATGACAGTAATGGACACAGCAATATCATGCCTTTAGTTACAATGTTTTCAACATTGTGGAGCATTGTTCCTGTTATCTCTACTGTGCTAGAAAGCAGCCAAAAAGCCAGTGGCATAGGTTTAGAGCACCTCAATGTCAAATACATATATAAAATTACTTCACGAACCACTTTTATTTCAATAAACACTGTCCCCAGATTGTTATAAAGTATTAATTTCCATATTTTGAATTCCAAGAAACATGGAAGCATAATGATTTGCCCAAGATCGTGGAACTCAGAAACGAAGCTACCTTTCCATACTTCTAAATGTATTCATCTAACATTTGATTCATTAAAAATCTTAATGTTGACTGGTATCAGGCAGTTTGTTGGAACTGAGAATACAGATTTTTACTCTGTCTCCATTAAAAAGGAAAAGGGAAAAGTGAAAATGGAGACCCTGAATAGGCCTTTGAAAGAAAAAGTTGGAAAAATGTCAAACTACAATACTTGCTTATTTGCATTTTACGTCTTCAGGACTAAACATAAAAATAACTAAACCTCAGCATTTAAGTTCCTCCCAGGTTCTGTATCAAACAAATCAACATAGTATCACTATGGCTTGTCATTAGCTAAACCAGAACACCAGGATGAACACCAGGATCAACCCCAGTGGAAAGGCACACAACTCTCCCAAGCAAATTCATTAACAGGGCCATGTGTACAATCACAAGGGTAACTGGCACATCTAAATTAAGACATATATGACTAGATTACTGAAAAAGCACACCAGAACACAATGGCATTTCAGAATAATTTTGCAGAGTGGAGGATTTAACATAATTCATCCCTGGAATAATTATTCAAAGCTGAAGAAACTGGTCTTTGTAAATGATATACCAAATTTGGTCCTAAGCAGATCAATGATTCAGAGTTCCTGGGTTTCAGAAAAATAAACTTAGTTGTTCTATTTTTTGTAATGCTGAGGCTTCAAATTAAATAGAATTTGAAAATTTAAATGGATCATGTACTTAGCTGCTGCTGCTTATAAAGCAGGTATATGAGGCACATGGTTTTGAATGTCATTTATCACCTCGCTGACCTTGGACAATTTAGCTAACCTAGGCTGTTCCTCATCTATAAAGTGGGGATACCAGATACCATCACCAACCTCAGACGACTGTTGTGAGGATGAAATGAAACAGCCAATGTGAAGTATTTTGCACAGTGTCTGGCACAGAGTAGCCAGTAAATGACAGTAACGGACACAGCAATATCATGCCTTTAGTTCCAATGTTTTCAAACACAGGCTTGTCATACTGGAGGCTACAATGATGTGTCCCTCTGATAACTGACAATGAAGATTTCCCCTGAGAATGAAACTTTAAAATACAGAATGAATCACACCAGTGAGCTTCAGAGAGAGGAAAGTAGGAAGGGAAACACAGGAAAGGAGAGAGGGAGAGAGCTACAGAAGGAAGGAGGACAATGAAGGAGAAAAGAGAGGAGGAAACAAATAGTGGGCTCTAGTGAGGTGTCTGCTTCCAGGATGGCAGAAGAAGCTTTTAAATTGCTGCTGCTCCAAGTACCAGCTATAACCTCCGGACAAAATACAAAAAAACAACTACCAGACGGCTCTAGAAACTGAACAAAAGCAGGCAGATTTTGGAGAGAAACCAAAAGTTGAGCAAGCAACCCACATGGAGTGAGGTTCTGTGACTCGGACGCTTTCCCTGAATGCAGCCTGAGGGTGTCAGCTCTGGGTAGCTGCACTCCTATAGAAAACCTGGCCATCTTTCTGGCTACAGGAATCAGAAATCAGTAATCAGGGGAAGGAGCCTTGAGACAACCGGGATCACCAAAGTGTGAGCAGAGAACCCCAAAGAGAGGTAGAGAAGGACCCCTAAATGTATGTGTATCCACTCACCTTGAGTCTTTGACCCTGGGACCATGTATGCTTGTAACTAAGGCTTAAAGAACTGAACTGAGATCTAAGCTGTCACCCACTGCAGGTGAAACAGCCTGTAACTTGAGTCTAACCAAGTTAATTGCCTACTAAAACTCTCAGAGCAACACTCTAAAGCAATGTAAAAGAATTCAGGGCCTCAACAACATAATATTAACAATGTCCAGGATGTAATCCAGAATTACTCAACAAAAGAAGAGCCAGAAAAATGAGAACTCATTCTCAAGGGAATAAACAATCAACAGACGCCAACTCTGAGATGACTCAGATGCGGGAATTATCAGGCAGGAACTTGAACACAGCTACCATAATGATGCTCAGTAAGGGAAAGGAAAATATGCTTATGATGAAAAGATAGGAAATTTCAGCACAGAAATAAAAAAATATATATCTAAAAACAAATTACGCAGAAATTTCAGAATTAAAATATTCATTGGACGGTCATGACAACAGAGTGAAGATGACAAAGGAAAGCAGCAGCAAACGTGAAGGCATATCAATAGGAAACAGCCATAATGAAGAGGGAAGGGGAAAAAAATAAAATATTTCAAGCTGAATGATAAGGAAGACAAAACATACCAAAGTGTCTGGAACACAGCTAAAGTGGTGTTCTGTGGGAAATTTAAAGCTATAAATGTGCATTTTAGAAAAGTAAAAAGGCCTACCCTCAGCGAGCTAAAATTCTAACTGAAGGAACTAGAAAAGGAGGGGCAAAATAAACCCAAAGTAAAGGACAGAAATAACATCAGTAAGTGGAGAAGCCAACGAAACAGAGAACACCATGATCCAGACAAACAGGACATGTTAAAGACACACACACAGTAGAGAAATGGACCACGTCAGCAGCTGCTTCTTTGTCCCCAGAGTACAGAGGGCTGCAAGGCTGGGAGGGGAAAGGGCCTCTCTTCCAGCTTCAGTTACCTTCCACTTCCTTCTACCGCATTGCACACCCGTGTGCCCGACAGCAGGGATGCACAGTCTCCAGAGAGTTTCTGTGGCCCCAACACCCTGGTGCTCTGCCCTCCAGTGGGCTGTGGCACACCATCTTCCAACGGGATGAATCTCAGCCTTGCAGGGCAAGGTGGACTCCTCCCAATTTGTTCCTTCCTTGGGTGCTATCTCTCAGCCCTAAAATCACTGTGTTTCCAACATTAGCTATTTCTGCTTTCTTCAGAGTCCTCTTTCAGCCCTTCTAGCAGCTGACCACCTCTAACTAGTTAATAATCACATGTATTACAGTTTCTAAACTCAAATGACTGGTGTGGCTTCTGTCTCCTGACTGGATGGTGACTGATACACGTGGTCAGGAGTGGGGTTCATCTCCCATCCTCTAGTGCACGTGTCTCACTAAGGCTTGCTTCTTCCTGACCATCAGATACCAACAGCATGATGTGGTTAATGGGGTAGATCAATGTGATGCTTTGCAGAATGTCAAGATCATCAAAATCTCTGTGGCCGAATACATGGCAGACAGCAGAAAAGACTGTGCAGGTGTACTGTTGTCCCTGCCAGGTAAAAGCAAACAGCTTCTGAAGATCCTTGCAAAATTAGCATGAAGAAAAAAACATTAGCTGGTCAAGGCATATGATACCAGGGTACTCACAAAGTTTGTGGGAAAATAGAATTAAAAGATAATATTAATCTTTCCATGAACGTTTTGAAGTACCCTCATACAACTCTGGGACAGAATCTGTGATCAGCATAAACACTTGATTAAGTTTATGAAAGTACAGTCACTTTCCAAGATTCATCTCATTTTTCTACTTTTTCTAAATGAATTAAGTGGAGATGTGATAAGTATCATCACACCTGCATTTTCAAGTCATTTAATTATGCCATAATGGTGGCATAATTTCTGCAGATTCCCCAGGATGCAGTATTGCTTCTGGTTTTCCATCTTAGTCGGGAAAGATAGTTCTAGGAATTTACACTTAGCCCTTCCTGCCATAATGGTGCCCAATCCATAAGTGAGAAAACCAATATGGGGATTCTGCCAGTTGTCAAGTACGTCTATTCTGATTACACATCCAGGGACCAAAAGAGGAGACTGACAGATCTCACCCTCAAAGAAGAGTTATCATGACTTACATATAAAAATGAAAGCCAGAGGGGCATCTAGGCTAAGTGAATGCACAAAGGCAAGAAAACACAGGAGGGCTGTGAGACATGAGGTGGTGTACAGGACATGTGAAAGGAAGAAACTGAAAAAGGTCAGAAATTAACCTCAGATCATGGAGGACCCTGAGTAGGAGGCTAAATACTATTACCTTTATTGGTAAGCAATTGGAAACAGCAAAGAATTTTGAGCAGGGGAATGAAATAACCAAAGTTTCTGTCAGATTCACCTTTCTTTTTATTTATTTATTTATTTATTTATTTTTCTGACCGGTAAGTGGATTGCAACACTTGGCACGGTGTTGCTCATACCACACTCAGCCAGTGAGCGCACCGGCCATCCCTATATAGGATCCGAACCCGCAGCCTTGGCGCTACCAGCACCGTACTCTTCTGAGTGAGCCACGGGGCCGGCCCCAGATTCACCTTTCAAAAGCACAAGCAGGTAAGTGCATTAGTGAGGACTGGTCAGAAGGCTATAACATCATGAGGGACTGTCTGCTTCCTGAGGGTGGTGGCAGAGGAATGAGGTGGGGTGATGTGAAAACTATTACAAAGGGTCAAAAAAAAGATCAGACTTGGCAACTGATGAGACATGAAGCACAAGAGAAAATCAAGGACATCCCTTTTCTGAGTATGGATAACTGGGAGGATGGTGGTGTTAGGAACACAAGGAACAGAAATGTAGAAACTGTCTTTCTGAGAGTATTAAGTTGTTACTATGACTTGGTAATGACTTATGGCAATTTCTTTACTTTCCTTCAAACAGTTTTGTTTTTATTCAGAAACACAGAAAATAATAAGATATGGCATTTTTCCAGGAAAGTTTTAACCTAAAAATAGGGAACAAAGACAGGAAAGATAAGTGATTACTTAGAAACAATCTAAATATTCTCCAATGGAATACAGATTGCTCCTCTGGCAACAGTTTCCATAATATGCAAATATAATACACTTGGAAACATCTGATCTTTTAAGAAATGAACTACTCCTATATGTTACTTCCTCCTAAAATATTTGCAAAATATACATCTGACAAAGGATTAATATCCAGAATATACAAGGAACTCAAACAATAAATGCTGGCGAGGTTGCGGAGAAAAAGCAACTCTCATACATTGTTGGTGGGACTGCAA
>NW_007727093.1:808298-814099 GCF_000696425.1 Galeopterus variegatus
CAGGGTCTGTTTAAAAAACAATTTGCAACAACATGGATGGATCTTGAGAGAATTATATTAAGTGAAACGAGTCAGGCACAGAAAGAGAAATACCACATGTTCTCACTTACTGGTGGGAGCTAAAAGTAAATAAATAAAATCACACACACACAAAAAAACTGGGGGGGGGGAGAAGACATAACAACTACAATTCCTTGAAGTTGATACGACAAGCAAACAGAAAGGACATTGTTGGGTGGGAGGGAGGAGAGGGAGGAGGGAGGGAGGTTTCGGTAATGGGCCACAATAATCAACCACATTGTATATCGACAAAATAAAATTAAAATAAATAAATAAATAAATAAAAATAAAAATAAAGATAAATATGTTACTTTCTCCTATAGATATTTATGGGAAAACCTATATTTTTAGGTCAATGTAGTGTGGTGGTTGAAAAGGTAGACCCAGGAACCAGAACACCTGAGTTGGAATTCCAGCTCTGCCACTCAGTACTCGTGAGTCCTTGGGCACGTGACTTAACTTCTTTGTGCTTTGGTTTCCTCACAATTAAAACGAGAATAAGACTACAACTTGGACCTCAGAGGCTGTTTGGAAGAGTAAATGAGTTAAATGAGTGAGCATTATCTAAACAGGTAAGAATCCTGTATATTACACTGACAAGAAAAATTAACAGCTTTCTTCATTTTATTTACAAATGAACATTGGAGAGCTTAGATATGGGGAAACTGAAAACACATGGATTTTATTTGGAAGTGCTTTTAAATAGCAAGAGAGGTATAACACTCTTATGTTTAGTAATTATGAACTTAAAGCAAGTAATAGTTATATTTAAAGCTCATCGACTACAAACATCAGACAACCTGATAGAAATATAAAGGCTCTACAAATTTATAGCAAATCAAGGGCAGACTGAGAAACTTTACAGCCAGATTTAAGTTTTACGCAATCAAATTAGGGACAAAAAATAGTAAAAACATAAGCAAACTTGACTCCTGTAGCAAGAAAGTTACTAGCTCACTCATACTGTCTAAATAGTAATTCAATCATGATGAAAAAGGTTCATATCGATATTTCACCAGAAACCAAACACATTAGCTACTACTTGTTAATGCTGGACAGTATCTCAAGATTCATTTGGGCAGGAAATTAATATACTACTTCATACCTTGGGCAGTCAGCCCTCACAGTTATATATTAAGGGAAGAGACAGAAGTCTTTGAAATTCTGCCCTCTAACCTTACCATAGCAAGTATCCTCTTAATTGCTCTCATACTCTGTCTAATAAATTTTCCTAAGATAGTCTAACCTTATAATTGGGGAGGAAAAAAGGCTATGCAAATATCCTAAACTTAAAATACATTAGAAGTCAAGTAACATATGTATTTCTAACATCTTGGTAACTGCTCATTATTTGCCCTAATCAAAGAAAATATGAAATTAAACATGATATTATGGCACCTCCTTCTGGTAATATGACTGAAATGCTCTAACAACATTATGTTCAGCAGAGCAGTCTCCCTTACGATTTGAACATGTGACCATTACTGCAATAAAAATACTGTTTAGTGGCTACAATAATATGGGTGAAGGGGGGAAAATGGGAGGTTGAGAAGGACATTATCTACTCTACAAGACATATACGGCAGCTTGTCAGATGTTTCAAGAATTTCTGACACCACACTTCATCCATTTAATCAATACTTTCTTGAGTGTCTAATACGAGCCAGGTATGATGCCAGAAACCAGGATACAGAGTTGCTTGCCGTTAACAGTTACAACTCCAGAGAGGGACATGTATAGAGCTGTGGGATCAGATTGAGGAATTTAAATCAGACTGGGAGATGTGAGAAGGCTTTCTCTAGACAGTGATAGCAGAGTTTTGGAAAGGCCTAGTTAGCTGGATGGATGAACTGGAAGGGAAATTTTAGGAAAAAGGAATAGCATACAAGCACAGAACTGAGATGATCATACATGTTTCGGAAAAAAAAGTGGCTCAGTGTGAAGCGTTTGGGTTGGACAGTAGCAGAAAATGTACACAAAAGCCATCTCTCAAAAGGCATATATGTTAAGTAGTTTAAACTTTTTCGTAAAAGCTATAGTGAAACAACGGATGATTTTAATCAACTAAGTGTCAAGATCTGATCTACATTTTAGAGACATTTTTCTATGGTTTTCCTTTAAGTTAACAATACATCTGAAGTCACTGAATAAATATCTAGTATGCATTAGACGTAGCTCCTAAATAGATAATTTGATAAAGTAACTTGAAAACAAAACTAAATAAACCTAAAAGATGACATTGAAAGCATAAAGAAAAAACTGCAGAAGCTGCATGAAACCATTCATAATTACCTTTTAAACTCATCATGGTAGAATTCAGACTTGCAAGTTACCATCTCACCACCCTGGATGTCCTCACGACTTCTGACTCCCCCAAACACATACAGTTCCATGGCGACTCCACAGGCCACTGCTCCAAATCTGAAAGACCACACAGAGCCTATTAGGTATTGGATTTACAGCTCAAGTCCTGATGCCCTAATTCCTCTTATGACTGTTTTAACTGTGAAGCATTCAAAATTTCATGAATATGTGTACCTTCTTTTTCCAGGAAATTCCACACCAAATAAAAGGTTACTTTGAAAGAAAGATGGACAAAAGCTAGGTTAAGGGGCTTCAGACCCAATAAACAGCAAGGGAATCTACGAAGTCCATATCCACTTTCACTCACCTCCTCTCTTTTAGAGGGCATATAGCAGTCCACTGCTGGGTCCTTGGATCATAACATTCCACAGATTCAAAGAGTTTTCCATATGAGCCTCCACCCATGGCATAGATTTTCTTTTTCATAGATGCATAGCAGCCGATCTGAAAGGAGACAACAACGATGGGGGAAAGGCAACACTATTAAAGTTAGATGAATAAATATTAACTTTTCCAGAGAGCACTTTAAGATATTTAGGAAAGGATTTGATTTCTAACAGTATAACTAGGTTCTTTCCAATATTACAAAACAGGACTTTAAAAAGGTGAAGAGCAAGGTAATATACATATTGTTAATCCTCAGAAAAGGAGCTCTTACTCCTTCTAATAAGTATTTCACTAAGTGAGAGAAGTAAATAATCCTGAAATTTAAGAGAGCTTTCCAGTCTCTCTGTTCTTTCATCATTATTTGAAGATTCCAAGATTTAGATTCCATGGAACAAGATGTCGCTCAATTCCCATCCAAAACAACTTAGTTGAAAGGGCACATATAGTGAGAGAACGTTATCATGAGTGTATTCCAGTACCCGAAGAAGTAAAATACCTATGGCACTGGCTGAAGCTTTGGCCTGATGGGTAAACTTCCTGACAACAACAGGGACTTTAAGTGAAGATCGACCACGCTCTGACCTCTAATGTGGGCCATTTGTCCCCACTCTACACAGGAAGCAATGGCACTCTCTACCTGTAGATTAATGTTTCTCCCCAATCCTGCATGATGATTAAGAAATGAGGCTGGGAAGATCTGGCTGCTTCCTAGATGAGTGCATTCACAAAGTACCTACCAACTGGAGAACTCAGCACACAGCAGCGCCGTGCAGAGCCCACCAGCAGGTGCACTCCCACACCTGCTCTCTTTCCTATCTTGGTGTGTGGTGGATGACAGAAGGCAAGCTACTAATAAACATAGGATTCTATAACGTTAATTCTTTTAACACTACATTCTTCTAATACAGTTATATTAAAGGCATATTTAGGAAACTAAGAAATATTAACTTCAAAATCCCATTTGTAGACAAACTAGCTATCACGAGGTTCAGTACTCACCTTTCTAACCATGGTCAAGTCAGGCTGCTTTGTCCAGGTTTTAGAATAAATATCATAACATTCCATGGAAATCAGCTCCTTTTCACCATCTTCTCCTCCTAAAACATACAGCATCCCATCTATCTCCACGATTCCAAAGTTATGTCTTGCCTGAAAAGACATCAAAGATCCTTGTACACAAAAGGACAATGACCATATTCAAAGCTAATATTCACATATGTAATAAAAATTATAGATATTTTATTCCAGAGTTCCTGCAAAGAAGTGCCATGTTCGAAACCATTTCTTCTAAGTAATACTTCTTAAATATTTCTGGTTTCGTTAGCAGCTCATTCTTCTAGTACAATAGACAGAGAACCCAAAGCCAGTAATTTCTAAGAACAAGGGAATAAAATATGTGGTGAATTCACCAGCAGAATCATTACTTTTTAATCCATAATAGCTCACAACGAGAAGAATTACTACCTTCTGGCTTGATAAAATTATTTTTACATAGCAATGGGCAATGACTGCTTCTGAGTTGATGTGGCTCTCTGGAGTTACAGATGCCTGAAGAATTTAACATTCACTTGTCAACAAGTATTTTCTCAGTGTCCCCTATGTGCCAACCACTATTTTAGCACTGAAAATAAAACACTGAGCAGAACAGACAAAACTCCCTGCCACCGGAGTTTACATAAAAAATTTTAAATACCTGGTAGTGAGAAGGTGACACATGGTTTGAAGAGAAGGGCAAAGGAGAGCTGAGGGGCAGAAGAGAGCAAGCCATGCAGGTGCCTGGGAGAAGACAGTTCTGGACAGCGAGGAACACAGGTGAACGCCCAGGCGAGGGCATTCGTAGAAGGCACAAGGAGCTGCTAGGAGGCCAGAGGAGCAAGAGGGAGGAAGAGAGGAGGGAAGGAGGGCTGGGGGGCAGGGGGCACTGTCAGGCAGGGGACTGGCAAGGCTGTTGCTTCTTTCCTACACTCAAACACAAAACCAACAAACCCAAGTGCTCAGGGGAAAAGAAACATGTCAAACCACCAGACAAAAGCAAGAGTCTACCTCATTCATGGGTGGCAAGGCAGTCCACATATTTGCATCTGGATCATACTTTTCTCCCGAGCTCAGCGTCTGCTTATTTTCATCTTGGCCCCCGAATACAAACAAAAATCCTTCTGCAAAATCAAAGGAGACACACAGAAAACCTGAAATGTAACTCTTCAACACCTATAAATGCCACAGCTTCTAGAGACAGCATCTGAAGAAACCTTCTCCAACAATGACAATCTTCTCTTTGAACTCAGGACTTTTATCACATCTTGTTTGATCCTTGATGACAGAACCAAATTTGTGAGTCACTCTGACCACTCTGCTTTACTCATTACTATCTTTGAGTGGATTCCCACCACTATGTAGTGTAAAAGGAAGGCTGACACCACCCACTAATCACCAGGCAACTCTAGGTCATGCAATTCATGTATTCTATCCCCCAGCTACAACCTACATCTGCAAGACCTAAGAAGTACTCAGCTCCAAGGCATCTGTGTGCACTTTATATTCAAAACAGCATCTAAGGGGCCGGCCCGGTGGCGCACTGCTACAGTGCGCCGCTTGGGAGCACAGCGGCGCTCCCGCCGAAGGTTCGGATCCCACATACAGACCGGTTCCCGCTCACTGGCTGAGCGAGGTGCGGGCGCAGCACCGAGGGTTGCGATCCATTGCCGGACACGAAAAAAGACAAAAAGGAAAAAAAAAAAAACAGCATCTAAGAGTAATTGTTGAATTTCCTATTTCAGGAAATGGTTGGATTAGGTTATTTTTCCCCCCCGTCCATCCATAAAACATATATCATATGTGTATATATTTACTAATAATCATGTATTTTAATATTATAAGATGGGAGAACATGAAAAATGGAATAAAACTATCCTGAAGGAGAGTAAATGTACTGATTAACTTTAGGCTTTGGTGACTTAAGATACAGACTATAATTTCTTTTTTTTTTTTTT
>NW_007727093.1:815099-828470 GCF_000696425.1 Galeopterus variegatus
TTTTTTTTTTTTTTTTTGTCCTTTTTGAGACCGGCCGCACTGCACTCATCCAGTGAGCACACCGGGGGCCATCCCTATATAGGATCCGAACCCACGGCAGGAGCGCTGCTGCGCTCCCAGCGCTGCACTCTCCCAAGTGCGCCACGGGCTCAGCCCCAGACTGTAATTTCTAAGGTAACCTCCCCAAAGGAATAAAAATAAGAATATAATGTCCAAATTGGTAGAGAGGAAAAACTGAATGACAAAAAATAGTCAAAATCAGTTTAAAAGAAGGTAAGAAAAGAAAGATACAGAGCAGGCTGGACAACCAGAAAGGAACTACGCCATCGTCTCAGTTTATGTCAATACAACTGCACACAATTGCTCTCGTCATTGTTTATTGTCTGAAATACCAACCCCACTAGGAAGTTTTCGAAAATTGGTGATATAGGAACCTTTGTGATAGGTATATATGCACGAAAATCATGAACGTGTGTACATATTATGGGGGAAAATTTAAGGGAGTTAATTGTGAGAAGACAGAAGAGGGAAACTAGACCCACATCCTGTTGGCTACCTGTCCCACTATTTATTACTAACAATACCTTCAATAATTTTTTGACTCATAAAATGATTCCATTTCCATACCATAGTATATACAGCCTTAACCATTTTTATGATATGGTATGGTGTGGTATAGTATGGCATGACTTTAAGCTTTTAAAGATAATGTTAATGGTCAGAGACAATTAAATAAGGATTCCAGGAGGACTGCTGTCAGTAATTAGAATTATGTGAAATGGCATTTGTCAGGTGAACCCACAGCAGCAGTTCCAAGGTGAAGAGAAATGCAGCAATCACAGTCTTTCTATCTTCTCCTTAAGTGAGAGCTCTGAATAATGTATAGCAGCTTTCGAACCTATAAAGGTCAAATAAAACATACTTTCTGCAGTAAAATAACTTTAAGCCATTGCTAATTTAAGCAGTATTTTCTTTTTTTGTCTTTTGTCTTTTTCCGTGTCCGGCAATGGATCGCAACCCTCAGTGTTGCCCCCATACCGGACCGGGGACCGGCAACGGGATCGCAACCCTCGGCGCTGCTCCCGCGCCTCGCTCAGCCAGTGAGCGGGAACCGGTCTGTATGTGGGATCCGAACCCTCGGGCGGGAGCGCCGCCGCGCTTCCCAAGCGGCGCACTATCCAGTGCGCCACCGGGCCGGCCCAAGCAGTATTTTCTAAAGTCTCTGTACTAGATTGATTTATGTCCCCCCCAAGATCCAGTGTAGCTTGAATTGTGTCCCCCAAGTTTCATATATTAGAAGCTTAATCCCCACTGTAACTGTTGAGGGTGGGAAATCCTATTATGGTAATTGAAAGGTGGGGCCTTGAAGAGATGATTAGATTATAGGACCATGCAGTAGTGAATGGATTAAAAATGGTGGTCAGGACTGATTCTGAAGGCTTTAAAAGAAGAGAGAGGAGCGTCTGTCACTCTCTCTCTCCACTCTGCTTCCACCATCTTGAAATGTGAGACCCCTGGGTCACTGTCACCACCAAAAAAGCCCTCACCAGCTGTGTTCCCTGCACTGTGGACTTCCCAACCTCCAAAACTGTAAACAATAAATTTTGTTTTCTTATAAATCACCCAGTTCCAAGTATTTTGTTATAAGCAACAGAAACAGACTTATACAGCCTAATAAGAAATGCCTGCTTTTATATAATTTATAGAATTACTACTGTAATTCTAAACCACATGAATTTCAGAGATGGGAATATCACGGCTCAAAGAAATTTTGTGTTCCAGGTATGGTCACACTGGTCACACAGCTAACAAGAGGTAAGAATCACTGAAGTTTGCTTTTCTATCAGTTATCAAATAAATGCTCTGCTGCTATATTCTTAAAAACAGCTATGTATTCAAGATTTGGGAATAATAACATTTGGGACTGACATAAGACACTCTTCTCCTAGCCACAGTCTTGAAAGCTAGACCTACACTGAAAATGACATCATCTAGCTATAATAAAATTATATCTTTAAAAGGTTTTGAGTCATTCTGTACAACCCTGAAATGATATATTACTTGATCTCATGTTTATGTAAAATTTACCCCAGAACTGTACCTGCTGAGAGAACCCCGTGGTTGATCCTTGGCATGCTTAAAGGGGCCAGCTCTATCCAAAGCTGCCTGTTAGGGTCATAGAGAGGGCACATGCATCGCATCGCTGCTGTTGGTTTTCGTGAACTAAGGAAATAAATAATTGATTAGCAGTTAATGTGTTTTATATAGTTCTGCTTATAACCATTACTAGTGTTAGTGCTGTAAAGAATGTAATAAAACATGGAGAAAATCAATTGCTATTATGCTTTAGATACTGAAAAATATTAAGAATTCCTGCTTACATGGAACTCTCTCTTCTGGTACACCCCTTTTCAAACGACTCCCACCCATACTCACACTCTTTCCTCTCCCCCCACGGTCACGATGCATTCCGAGTAACCCCGGGGCTTGAAGTTTGCCAGCATCGCCTCTCCTTGCTGTGGCTGGCTGAGTGGTATATTGCTACACTCTTTGACAATTTCTCGTACTAGTGGTTCATTCAGCATCTGTTCCCGTAAATAACTGGAGTCCAACCCTGAAACCCACAGTGCTGACATAACATCCTTCATGTGGACCTGCAGAACAGGGAAGAAAAGATGGAGAGAAGAAATGGAGAATGTAACACAGAGATTTTAGAATATTTTCCAACTCAAGGAAAACAAACTGTTAACAGTCAGATTATTAACAGGCAAGTTGTAAGTGCCAAGAGTGCTTGAATATGCTCTATTGGCCCCCTTCCTTTCTTTTTTTTTTTTTGTCTTTTTTACTGACCGGTAACGGGATCGCAACCCTTGGTGTTGTGCCCGCACCGCGCTCAGCCAGTGAGCGGAACCGGTCTCCACATGGGATCCGAACCCTCGGTGGGAGCGCCGCCGCGCTCCCAACAACGCACTCTCCAGCGCGCCACCGGGCCGGCCCAGCCCCCTTCCTTTCTACTTCCCATAGCCTTGATAAGTAAAAGTTTACTTTTTATTTATTTTTTAATTGAAATGTATTGATTGTACACATTTATGGGGTACAGAATTCTACTTCAATACATGTATGCAATGCATGATGATCAAATCAGGGTAATTAGCATATTCATCATCACAAAAATTAATCATCTCTTTGTGATAAGAACATCTGAGCTCCTCTCTTCTAGCCATTTGAGAACATACAATAAATTATTGTTAATTATAGGTGCCTAGCACTACTATACACCACTAGAACTTATTTTTCCTATCTAGCTGTGATTTTGTGTCCATTAACCAACCTCTCCCTATCTCCTCTCCCCATTCCCTTCCCAGCCTCTAGTAACCAACATTCCACTCACTAAAAAATTCACTTTTAAAAAATTACTGAGCTTATATTTATATTTGAGGTATTGCTGCAAAGTTTCAAGCAGCTTTCTTCACACCTTAAAGGGTTCACATTTCAATAGGAAAACAGTAAAAAATGGCTATAACCACCACTCTACTCTATAGTTCTATGAAAACAGTTTTTTAGACTCCACATGGAGGGAGGCAATGGTAACAGATTGGTCAACAGGCACAAAGCCACAGCTGGAGAGGAAGAATAAGTTTGGGTGCTCAATAGCATTGTAAGATGACTAGAGTTAACAGTATCATATTGTATGTTTCAAAATAGCTAGAAGAGAGATTTCTGCATGTTCTCATCACAAACAAATGACAAATGTCTGCACTGATGGATATACTATTTACCCTGATTTGATCATTACACAATATATACACGTATGGAAATATCATGTTGTACCCCATAAATATGTAAATTAAAAAAATTTTCAAATGTCTGCACTGATGGATATACTATTTACCCTGATTTGATCATTACATAATATATACACGTATGGAAATATCATGTTGTACCCCATAAATATGTAAATTAAAAAAATTTTAAACGAAACAATTGTTAAAACAGCTATAACTTGCTTTATTTCACATATTTGGATGTGCTGTGAATTAAATCACATTTACAGAAATATTATGTACAGTAATAGCTCAATAAAATAGTAAACATAGATAACGTATCAACATTAATATTACAAGAAAAATATAGAAAAGCCAATGCTCAAAAAAATCCTGATTACTATATAATCACTTTCACAGTACTTACCGTTCAGAAATATCTAACATATTCATGTCTAATATAAATTATATACTTTTGCTACTTAATCACTAAATTTAAACGAATGATTAGAGCACTCTATGTAAGGTGAAACTCTTTAATGTCTAGTTTATTAACCGGTTTTTCAAGAAAATGTTCTTGGTTTTGAAATAGTCATTTTACTGTATATACTTCTATACTCTGAGTAATAAAAGCCAACAGTCTTTACAGCATAAAGTTCAGAATGACCAAAGGACAGAGAACCGCCTCGTTTCCCCAGCAACCAGTCGACCTTAAGCATCCTCTTCACAACTCTGTAAGTCAAGCTGAAGAAGAGAGATAAAACAGCTACAGTTTGGATTAAAAAGAAAGAAATAAGAAGGCAACTTCAGGCCATGCTGGGAATAACAGGTACCTTTCTTAGTTCTGTATCATGTGCTATCCATCGAATTACTGCTTCAAATACGTATCTCTCATTGCCAACATTTAACTTCTCAAGAGAAACCACTTCTTTAAGCTTTTGAGGACTCAGTTCTAGGAATTCTTCTGTGCTGCTGACATCTTGGAAATGAGTCTCCAGGTATTCCGTGGCAAGGTAATGTACATGATGCAGGCAGTAATGAAGTGCAAAGTCACGGATACCTATACAGTTCTCTGCAGCAATACAGCCTTCTAAAAACTCACAGCACAGAGTTTTAAGATCCGTCAGCAGTAGCAGGTCTGCCGCCTGTACGACATCTTGGATTGTATCTTCATTTAGCCTGATCTGTAAGAGTATCACACATATTTTATATTTGAATGTATATATTTAAAACTCAAACCACTGATCTATTAGGCCAAACCACATGACATTTCCATTTCTGTAGGTCAAAGATGGTTGGACATTGGCAATCTCATATGGTTCAACCCTGTTTTTGTCAAGAGTGTGAGGATACCAAGGACCCTTCTACCATCATAAGCAAGTGTGTACTTGGTTAGCTTTTCTAAGCTCTCCCCCTGCTGTAACAGCGTTAACTACCAGTAACCCTTCTAAAGTGAACTGTCTGCATTGCTTACTTCTATAACTTTAGGAAAAAACCCTAATTGAAATCCTTAGGAAATGGAAAGTTCTGCATTCTATGGTAAAAAACTGAAGGTGGGTTCTTTAAATACTGGCACTAGAACACTGAAAATCTAGCTTCCAAATCCATTATGTTCACTCTTCTGCAAACGGTATGCTGAACTGAACTTAAGCAGAGGCAGAGGTCTCATTCTGAACACCAAAACATTGTATACAGAGCAACAGATACAATTGGGTCTCAAAACTACTTCTTGGAATAAATCCCTAATATAAGGGCTTTTTTTTCTCATTATGAATGTTTACTTTTCCTTAACTTTCTTCAGTTTTCTGATTGTTCCTCTTCCTCCACCCACTTCAGTTATTCCTGCAGCAGTAATGCCACATAAAGACACGAGCCTGTAAAATATTGCCACGATCATAAGTGGATTCCCCCAAAGTGGGGACTGCACCTACATTTGGAAACGTGAAGGAGAGATTTCATAGAGAGTACGGCCAGAAACATTTTTACCACAGATACCAAAAAAATTTTGTACCACAGATACCAAAAAAATGTGTAATTGCCAATCACCTTAGAAATGGGGCAACAAAACTGTGAATAGCAGATACTGAGGAAGCCACAAGTAAGGGGAAAGCTCCCACTTATGTGACATTAAATTTAGCCACAAGATAGCAGATGGCTATAGACTGTTCAATTATATGCATGAGAAAAAACACTACGATGTACTTCAATAAAACTAAACTGCTAATTCAGGAGTTTGTTACAACTTACACTGCAACTAAGGTTTTAAATTTAAATTGGGAACAAATCACAGAAGTCAGTCTGTAAATAAGATTTCAAGTTTCAAATCCAAGCCTGACCATGGATATGCTCTTACCGGTTTATAACTTGTTACCTGCTGTTGCAGCAACTGCTGCTGAACTGTCTTTACAGGTTACACAAGAGGATGGTCTTAAGCCTGGTTTTGTGATGCTACAGTGTATCTCCGGAATTTTAAGGGTTGTCCCAAAATTAAACTCACTATTTTTTTTTTTTTATTCCTTTTTGTCTTTTTTACTGACCAGTAACGGGATCGCAACCCTCGGTGTCGCGCCAGTACTGGGGACCGGCAATGGGATCGCAACCCTTGGTGTTGCGCCTGCACCGCACTCAGCCAGTGAGCGGGAACCGGTCTCCACATGGGATCCGAACCCTCGGCGGGAGCGCCACCGCGCTCCCAAGCGGCGCACTCTCCAGTGCGCCACTGGGCCGGCCCTAAACTCACTATTTTTAACAATCATACACATACACACCCACCGCCTAATATGTAGAAAAAAGAGAAGGGGAGGGGATAACATTATGAAATCAAACAACAAAATTCAAAAAGGATGAGAATCACTGAGTATGACTCTGGACAGAATGAATATATTTAGACACAGTAAGTAATACATTCAGAATACTTAGAAAATATGTAGGAGAAGCAGCCTTTACAGAAGGGAAAAGTAAAACAAGAGTGATGAAGAAGGAACAAAGGACAGAGGAGGGAACAAGATCTCAAGAAGAATAAAGATAAATGAATTCTCATATAACCAAATGTAAGATACACTAACCTCTTCCTTCCATTAAAAAAACTAGCCCTGACTCACACCTAAGATTCTCCTTAAGAGTCCTCATGCTATACTTTAAATCACACAGTTGGGGACAGGAGGAGGGCAAAGGAAAAGAAAGAAGTTTAATCACATTGCTTTCTTCCCTGGGTATCATTAAATCTCAGAAATATAAGTGGGTACAGAGAGTAAAAGGAAATCAGGAAGAAAGGATGGGGATGGGGCAGGGATGTTGGTACTACTAAGGCATCATGAATGTAATACAGGTGCCTGTCATTAGTGTGAATTTCCTTTCTTGGTAATGATCTATAAGGAACTCTTTATTTCTACAAAATAATCCCCAGTGCCCAAGGAAGCTCCTATCTCTGTGCTGTGGAGACAACACGTTCACCAATAGTGTAGATACAAACCAAGATTGGAGTCAAGAAGATCCAAAAACAAACAAAAAAAAGACAGCAGTGAAGGGAGTGTCCCATGTTCTTCCTATCTCATACTGGAAAGTGGAGCTCAGAACGGTAAAAATAGAAACTGGGATTTGGGTCTAAGATATTACTTCCTCCGCTTCTCTTAATTTAGCAGAGCCCTGGAAGCACACACATGGGGTGCCATTACCAGTAGGAGATACAAGTCAAAGCACACAATGACAGAGATGAAGATGACAGCGTCACTTTGTCGTACAATGGATGAAAGTAGACCCTCACCCTGAGATTGAGAAGCCTCTACTTAGGTCTTCCTTCCTTTGTTTCTCATCATACCTGCCCACTGAAGATGTAATCCAGGATCTCTCTCATAACCATTACCGATATCCCTTCAAGTTCAATCTTATAGGTTGATCCATCATCTTTTGGAGGATTATAGTTTAACTTTGTCCTAAGAAAGGGGAAAAAAACGCAAAATTTCTATGAAAGAACAGAAATAGCTATCAATATTTATACACTAAATATAAAGGATATGATACTTATCAGTATATGAACCTCCACCTAGAAAATTTAGTTTGTTATCTTTAGATCAATATATTTTTATAACTTTTCACTATAAAACATTGGTCCAGGATTCAAAATGCTGCTTCTTGAAAAACAAAAGAACTAAGATCCCCATGAGTACGAATCTCTATTTCACCTTGGAAATCAGTCCCTTTAGGCTTATTTTTTAAATGTATTTAATTATTTAATTATTTTCAATAATGTAACAAGGACTCCATAAACCTATCACCTAAAACAAAAGCTAACACCTTGACAATAACCTGCTTCTAACCAAATGGTCCTCCCCACCAATCCATTTTTCTGCTTCCAACATCTGAAGTAACTATTATCCTAAATCTTATGTTCAATTTTCCCTTTTTTTTTATTATTACATCTGTGAAATATAAATATTTTTTTAAGTTATAAATTGTTTTTAATTTTATAAAAGGGTGCATATAAATTGTTCTTCTGTTCTTTCTGCTGTATAATACCCCACTTTCCTATTGATGGGCCTCTGGGATTGTTTTGAGGTTTTTCATGCTGTCAACAGTGTTGCTATGACTATTATTATATGTGTCTCCTTCTGTACTATGTAAAAGATTTTCCCTTGCATATAGCCCTGGGAGTGGAAGTATGCTACATTATTCTCCAGAGCGGGAGATCACACTAAATTATTCTCCAAACAAAGTGGAGCAGTTTACAGCCTCATCGGCTATGTGTAAGAGCACCTGCAGAGTTGCAAACTACACCACTTGAATCTGGTATACATCTCCAGTTTTGCCAGTCGAATTAGTGAAACGTACCTCACTGCTGTCATCTGCACTTCCCTTCTTACCCTGGTGCTGAACAGCCTTTCATAGGCTTGTGGCCATAGAGGCTTCCTCTCTGTGAGACACTTGTTCAGTTCATGTCTCTTGTTTTTTTGTTATTTGTCCCTCTCACACTGAAGTGTAGGAGTTCTTTATATATTTTTGATATTAATCCCTTAGCAGGCTTTACATTTTTTTAAAGATTTAAACAATTTTTTAAACGATTTAAAGAACAATTTTTCATAGTCAATGCATTTTGTGTTGTTTAAAAGCTTGTACCTTACCCAAAGTCTAAAAGATATTCCAATATTTTTTACTAAAAAAAATTTTTTTTTTTTTAAATAATTTTTTTTTTTTTTTTTTTTTTTTTTTTTTTTTTGCCGTTGAGTTGTTTAAATTCTTTGTATATTCTGGATATTAATCCCTCGTCAGATAGTAGTTTGTGAATATATTTCCCCATCCTGCTAGTTGGGTCTCCACTCTGTTGATTGTTTCTTTTTGCTGTGCAGAAGGTCTTTAGTTGAAATATGCCGTTGATATGAATTACAATTCTGTTAAATCCCAGGAATGGCATCATATTAACTGCTATCTAATAACCATGCTTTCTAAGAAAAGAAAAGAAAAGCACACCTTCAAATACTGGTATCCAAGTGGTGATAATTACAGGGAGAACATCTTAGAAACAAACATTTTTGAACTCATCCTTCGCATTCAGGCTTTTATAATAAAGTCAATAAAAATCAGACTTTTGTTAGATTGAATACAAAGAGAAGAGGAAACAATATTAAAATTTAATAAGCTAGAAAACAGACAAGATTAAATGACTTGGAATATATGAGAGAGCTTAATCCTAATTTAACAGCAAGCAAAGCAGACACAACCTAAACTGCACTGTAGAACCCCGAAGGCTCAGAAACTGATACTACAAGGTAGTTGTGGAAAGAGGGGTAAAAGACGAGCTGAAATAGAACTGACTGACAAAGTCTGAAGAATTAAATTCCCAAGCCCTCACTCCATGTGTATATACAACTTCTGTGCACAGTTTAATAAGGCTCTCCTCAGCTCCAGCAGAAGAGATTTATACTCTGAAATGTGAAAACTGAGGGTCGCTGGGTGGGGGGATACACGGCATATTTGAGGTTAAGTGTATTCTGTCAAAAACAGAGAGTTAAGAGAATGTTTACATACTGAATGATGAACCATCAGTCTTCCTCCCCACCTAGCCCCCCAAATCCTGCTCCTAAAATGCTGAAAGCCAGAGCTATATCCTCTAAGCAAGAAACTAGAAGACTCTTCTGGAGGATTTGATCAGCTCAAGGGTATAGACCTAAAGATAGAAACATCGATCTGCCCCAAGAAAATAACCCAGTTTGATGATGCAACATGAGATCATGAAATCCACGGTCAACAAGCCTAATCTATGGGCTCTGAACTTCCAATACATTTTGAAGCAGCACTTCTGAAACCTCTCATGTCACATCGCATGTAGAAAATGTAATATTACGCTGGGGTAAACAGAGACTCTCAGTAGGCTGAGGGCTAGAGAGGGGCCCCCAGCCTCTCCAGATAATGCCCAGCCACTCTGAAGACTGACACCATCAATATCTTCAACATACCTGCAACACATTTTTTGGCATACCAGTCAACTCTGTTTTAGAGCCCCACTCTTAAAATTGAGCAAACAGGACTCACTAGTCATCTAGGAAAGATGAAGGACAGAAGTCAAAACCAACAGAAAAAAGGAAACTTGGAAGAAAGTAAGGATTATGTCAAAATGAAAAGTTCACTGAAAAAAGAAACCTCTCATTAATATTCCAAGAGAGTAAAGAGAGCATTCTGTGTTTATGAAACAAGAACAGGATGCTGTAAAAGGAACATACAGAGAACAAGTAATTTTTAATGACTGCAATTTTTCTTTTTTAAATGTAAGGTCAAATAAGAAGTTGAGGCAATCTCCTACAAAAGAGAGCAAAAGGACAAAGGTAGATAGAATACAGAAGAAAACTGGAGGATGAGGTCAGAAGGTTGAATATCTGAAAAATAGGAACGTCCCCTCCACCAAAAAAGAGAAGACTACCAAGGAAGTACTCATAACAATGGATGAAAATAGACCCACCCCAAGGCATATCATCATAATACTTCAGGATACTGTTAACAAAGGAAACATTCTTACAAACTTCCAGAAAGAAAAACAGGTTACACAGAAAGGAACATGAATCAGAACTGCTTCATACTTGTAAATGGAAGTTAAATAGCAATGGGGAAATGACTTTAAAAAACTGAAGCAAAACTATTTTTAACCTACATTTTTATAACTAGCCAAACTATCAATCAAATGTCAGGACAGAAGAAAACATTTTCAGAAGACAATTTCACAAAACAATTTACTTCCCATGCAACTTTTCTCAGAATGCTGTTGGAAAAAGTGCCCCAACCAACCAAAGGAGTAAATCAACAAAATGGAAGATTCTGGATGCTAAAAAGACATGATCCAGCACAGAAAAGAGAAGAAAATGCAGGATAATAGCTGCGTACCAGTAGAAGGAAGCCAGTCCATTCTGATGCCAGTAGGAGGCCCTTGTAGATCTTTAAGAAGATGAGATACAAAATGTATCCGAAGGTATAAAAAGGGTATTTAGACAACTTTGTTTTTCCCTTATATTTCATATCTACTGTTCCTGCCTCTATAGTTTCTGCTGAACTAAGAGTTTTACTCAAAAAGTATATTCTTTCCACTTGCTGCACCCTAGGTTTATCTACATGCCTGACACTTTTATTAAGGGGAAAAAATTTCAGTCAATTCTCAATCAATCAAAAGAGAAAACAGGGTAAGTGGTAAGAATAATACCTAAATCATTAATAGTTGGCTTTGCTATCCATCACATAATCTTTTGGCAACCGACATGTTTTCCTAGTAATGTTTCACTTAGGATGTCAGGACTATTTGTCTTTCTTACTCACTGTGCTGGTTATCAAGGTATTGCCCGTCAGCTCCAAATTCATCCTTCTTGCTCACTCTGTGAAAATGGATCTGAGCCTTTTAAATAGGTTTCCTTTGTCAACTGGCATGATGCTCAGCTTTTCAGTAGAGGGCACTGGAGAGACACCCCACGAGGAAATTGTTTTGCTTCCGGCTCCTACAATGCAGGCTTCCTTCCCAGCCTCAGGCTCCTGCAGTACACAACTGCCAGCAGCACCCTACAGTTTTTAGGCACCTCCCCACGAACAGCTTTCCCAGGCACCATAGAAGACAGATTTTCAGCATGTTCTACCAATGTGGCTCTTTTGCCATTCAGTGAGCCATGGGTGTGCCCTGTCTAATAAGATTAGCCCTGAGGGGGTGGTGTTGGCTGCTCCTCAGATCTGCTATTTCTATATTTTTTAGAGTTTTCTTTACTTCTTCCTAGCCAATCCTTCATTACTCTAATCTCCTATTGTAGTTAATAACTCTTTATATTAAACTTTCCTTGTTCAAATTACTGTGTGGTTTCTGTCTTCTGACTAAGACTGATACAGGCACCAACCTATTTAAAGGTGGTAACTCCAGTACATTCAGATAGAGGAGCCTCAACCTCACATAAAAATTCTTATTTTAAAATAATACTGTTCCATCAAGAGCTGGCTGTACCTGCATGTGTGCTGTAGAGGGCAGCAGGATGAAGGGAACTGGGCTAATAGGGAAAATGTAAGGGGACTTTTACTGTTTCCCCTTTTTATTTCTATTTTTTGACCCATGTGACTGAATTGGTTTTTATTCGTTAGAGATGACTCTATTGTCATATGTTTCCACAATGAAAGAGGATCCTTTTAAGAGTACAGTTTTCTCTCAGCAGATGGTGGAGTATACACAATGGCTAAGAGGACAGAAGAAAGACTCTTCTAAACATGAGCACTGATCATTTCAGGCTTCTATAAATGTGATCCTTCCCAAAGCCCATGAAAAAATGAATAATTGTGCACTCAAACTCTCTTAACATCTGAAGATTAAATAACAAAACTTTAATTATGGTTTAAACTCACATCTTTACATCTACCCCCAAACTTTCCCCTCATCCTATCCCACCTTTGACCTCCCCCAGTACCATCTGCGCACACCCAATTCGTACCCATTTTTGGAAGACCGGTTCCAATGCCAGTTGCTCCGCACGTTTTTTCTAGATCACTCCATCATGCCACAGGCTGTGTTCCACCCTCACCTCCTTGCAGGTAAAAATAACTTCTGCTATAAATTTCCCCAGCACTTGATCGATGCCTTTACTATGATACATTATAAGATTATCAAGTTCTGTCCTTTATTATGTCCTTTATAAACTCTAAGTGCCTTGAGGCCTCTTCATTATTGTAATCCTACAACCTAGCCCAGCAGGTTACAAAGAATTGATGATGCTCAATATTTTTTTGCAAGTGTCCTTTATAAACTCTAAGTGCCTTGAGGCCTCTTCATTATTATAATCCTACAACCTAGCCCAGCAGGTTACAAAGAATTGATGATGCTCAATATTTTTTTGCAAAATAAAGTTTCAAACTGATAGTGGTCTTTAAATATTTGAAGTACTATCGCATGAAAGACTTTTTTCTGACAATCTCAGGTACAATGAAGCCGAACTAGAATCAATAATAAGGAAGAACTTCCTAAAAATTTGATCTGTCCAACGCTGAAAGGACTGAGGCCCAGGCTTCTTAAACTTCAACATTCATAAACTCATCTGGGGGTCTTGTCAAAACAAGATTTTTCTTTTTTTTTTTTCCTTTTTGTCCTTTTTCGTGTCCAGCA
>NW_007727093.1:828917-833521 GCF_000696425.1 Galeopterus variegatus
GTCCTTTTTCGTGTCCAGCAACGGATCGCAACCCTCAGTGTCACGCCCGTACCGGACCGGGGACCGGCAACAGTATCGCAACCCTCGGTGCTGCGCCTGCCCCTCGCTCAGCCAGTGAGCGGGAACTGGTCTGTATGTGGGATCCGAACCCTCAGCGGGAGCGCCGCTGCGCTCCCAAGTGGCGCACTGTAGCAGTGCGCCACTGGGCCGGCCCAAAACAAGATTTTTCTGATGCAGAAGATTGGTGGCAGGGCCTGAGTGTCTGTGTTTATATTATAACAAGCTCTCAGGTGATGTGCATGCTGCTGATCTCCAGATCACTCTTTGAGGAGCAAGGGGTTAAGAGGTGCTTCTCAAAAGATCCATGGTACGTTTTTGTACTTCCAATCCATCTCAGATGAACATTTTGTAAAATATGATAAAAATTAATTACTAAAAAATCAAAATAAAAAAGGCATAAAAAATACAGGCCCCAGTGATTTTTATCATTAGATTCAACAGACATAAATTACTCCATCAAATTGCTATGAGTTTCTAAACTCTTACTCTTGATGTCTGCACTTACGTCAGCATGGGCAGGTGACAATGTGCAGGCCATCACTGGTCTGCAGACTACATCTCAGTAGCATCAGGCCATGATCATCTGTCTGCCAAGAACACAGACTGAGAGTCGCTCAGAATCTACTGTGAAACAGTCCTGCTCCACAGCCTTGTCATTCCCAGCTGCTTCCTTCCCTCATTTCTCAAAGAGTCACCATTCCTTTCTAATTTGGTAACCCCATAAATTTGTCTCACTGTCCTCCTTTTTTTTTTGTCTTTTTCCGTGTCCGGCAACGGATCACAACCCTCAGTGTCGCCCCCGTACCTGACCGGGACCGGCAACGGGATCGCAACCCTCGGCGTTGCTCCCGCACCTCGCTCAGCCAGTGAGCGGGAACCGGTACATATTTATGGGGTGCAGAGTTATGTTTTCATACACGCATACAGTATATAGTGATCAAATCAGGATAGTTAGCAAATTCCTCATCACCAAAATTTATTGTTTCTTTGTGATGAGAACATTACAGCTCCTCTCCTCTAGTCTTTTGAGAACACACAATAAACTACTGGTAATTATAGATGCCTAGCACTACTGTACACCAGTAGAACTTATTTTTCCTACCTAGTTGTAACTCTGTGTCCATTAACCAGCCTCTCACTGACCCCTTCCCAGACTTTTTGTCTTCACTTTTCCCACAACTTCCCAGTTTAAACCTCTATAGACCTTTAGCTTTGTTTCACTGTTTTATGTTTTTCTTTCCATATTCCCTAATTTTCCTAACACCTACCCATTAACTGTCCTCACTCTTCCAGTCCGAAGCATTCTCGTTAGCTTTTCCCTTTTTCACTGAGAATTTTCACATCTCGAACATTGTTTCTACCTCTGCCAAATGGAACAGAGAGCTCAATGAAATATATTGAATGAGCTAATAAATAATTTTAAAAGCTAAACCAAGGGGTTAATAACTGGTAATTTTGTTTCTAAAGTGAGCCTATAAATCAACTTCAATCTCACAGCCTATAAATCTTCTCTACATTCCCCATCCCCACTCCAGGAAGCTACAGGATTACATGTAAATTTGATGGAAGTCACAATATCCTTGTTTTTATTATTATGTGATGTCAATTTACAAACTCTCTCCTACAAAATATAGTAGTCTTAAAATACCACTTTGAGAATTTCATAACATTTGTTGAGAGAAAGTAGAAATAATTGGGAGTATTATAAAAATGGGCCTCAGGTATTCAGATATAAATATCCAGGACTGTCACACTCTTCCCCAGTTTTCTGTTTCTAGGGCAAGATATTTTCCCTCTCTGCTCCCATTTTCTCATTTGTAAATAGAAGAGATTAAATAAGGCGATTTAAGATTGCTTATATCTCTGCATATTTCTTGGCTGAACTGCTGAAACTGGCCATACAGACCCAGCCCTAAGACCCACCCTATTGAATTGTAGAGGCTAAAGTCCAGCCAATTCAATCAGTTATCTAGGTTTTATAATCTACCTCTTGTGGATTATGCAGTCTAAGTTTATTTTTCCTCCAATTACCTATCCTTTGACCAAGTACTTTTTAAAAATTTTCTGTTCTATTAAAGTTGAACAGAACATAAAACAAAAATCAACTTTGCTTTTTCTTGACAACACTGAAAAAATGTTTTATAAGAAAAAACTTGTTGGCTACTAGCTAATAGAGAGGTTGGTATTATGAAAAGTCTTTCATCCATGAGAGGGGTCTACAACTTTTAAATAAATATAAGAGCCAAACATCTGTTTGGTATATACAGTCCTCTTCTTACTGGTTTCCAAATTGCTGAAAAAGTTCAACGTTTCTAAATGCCGCACCAAACAACCCAGATAATCAGGCCTGGTCCTTTTCTTCCAAGAACCATCTTAGACATTACTGAATGGGATCTGATGTAACAGCGATAGAGAATATTCTAAATGCCGCACCAAACAACCCAGATAATCAGGCCTGGTCCTCTTCTTCCAAGAACCATCTTAGACATTACTGAATGGGATCTGATGTAACAGCGATAGAGAATAAGTCTAAGTGACTTTTCTTCCCCTCTCATGCAAAAGCTTGTTTCCTATAAAAGCAAGGAAATATTCAAATAGAATGCAAGAGAATGTAATGTTCAAGAAGTCAAGATTTACAGACATTCTGGGGTGACTCATGGGCCTTACTCATATGGTTTCAAATGATTCATGTCACCTCGAGCTATGTAGCTACCAGGAGCAGGTTCTCTGAGCTATGTGGAGAGGAGCCTGGGCTAGCCATGTCACTTCTTCATTTGCCCTCTTATGCCAAACTAGTAATTTTTAAAAATTAATTTATGTATTTTTAATTGAAATATACTGATTGTACATATTTATGGGGTGCAGAGTTATATTTTCATACACGCATACAGTATATAGTGATCAAATCAGGATAGTTAGCAAATTCCTCATCACCAAAATTTATTGTTTCTTTGTGATGAGAACATTACAGCTCCTCTCCTCTAGTCTTTTGAGAACACACAATAAACTACTGGTAATTATAGATGCCTAGCACTACTGTACACCAGTAGAACTTATTTTTCCTACCTAGTTGTAACTCTGTGTCCATTAACCAGCCTCTCACTGACCCCTTCCCAGACTCCAGTGTCCACAGTCAAACTAATAATTTATGTTCCCGTGGCAAGTTTGTTTTACAGATGCCCCCCCACTCCTTTGTTTTCATGAGCTCCTAAAATCCATATCAAAAATGGATCTTTAGGGCAGAAAATGTTTAGGGCAGTGAAACTACTCTGTGGGACACTATAACGGTGGATACCTTTGTCCAAACTCATCAAATGTATAACACCAAGAGTGAACCGTAACATAAACCATTCTTCAATGTAGGTTCATCAATTCTAACAAATGTACTACTTTGGTGTGGGATGTTAATAGGAGGGGACGCTGTGCATATGTGGGGATGGGGGAGAGGGGATATCTGTGTACCTTCCTCTCAATTTTGCTGAGATCTTAAAACTGCTCTAAAAAATAAAGTATTTTTTTTTTAAAGCTCTTTTAGTCCCCATTCAACTTAATGAAATACCCATCTGCAGTTGCTGTTTCCATCAACAGATGGCATCCTCTCACATAGGCCTTTTATGGCACACTTTTGTGGGTGGGAAAACAGAAGCCTAGCTCACAGTTCCTGCCATCCAAGAATCCCATCTACATGGAAGAAAAGCATTTACACAGATGTCTGAGACCTGACCAGAGGTCTCAGAGCAAAGCCCAAGAAAGCCCTAAGCAAGTGGAAGGATGTGCCCTGGGTGCCAGAGACCTACAGGCAAGTTCCCTCTTCACAGCACCTGACCTACGCCAGCTACCGAACCAATCATCAAGGTGCTCTTCCCAAGACAAAGGCAAGTTAGGAGAGTACTGGGGAGAGGAGACTCCAGGGGAGCAGAGGGATGGCACTGTGTGCCCTGTCTGGGGAACGGCCGTCAGCCTCACATCGGCACACCAGAGCCAAGGTGAGAAGACAGGAGGTAGCACAGGGAAGCAGAGATGGGCACTGGGCCACACTCCTCCTCTCACTACTCTAACAGGTGCACTTTACTGACAGAGTGGCATTCTAATGGAGGTTCAGTACTCTCTCTTTTCCTTCATTATTTCCTTTAATTTTCCTCTATTCATTTCTAGCCAATGAATTTCTAGCCTCCAATTCTTTTTACCTAAAGAGAATATGGTTTTTACTTACACCATCAGAACTTTTTTTCCTCACATAGATCCTGGAACAACTCCCAATTTGAATGAATTTTAAGAGTAGTTCCTCAACCTGGCCTCCCAGAATCTTCCAGAGAGCTTTTATAAAAAAGCAGCTTCCTGGGTCCCATCTCAGACCAATTCAATCAGGACTGGGACTGTACGTATAAAAAGTTCCCAGCTCATCCTGACACATCCCCCCGCCTGGAATGCTCTCTCCACACCTCACTCCCATCTTCACCTGGGTCAATCCTTCACTGGATTCATGTCTCTGAACCTCCAAAGAGCAGCCTAGGTACCCACCCTATCTCACATAACAATCCCCC
>NW_007727093.1:833558-853309 GCF_000696425.1 Galeopterus variegatus
TAGCCAATGAATTTCTAGCCTCCAATTCTTTTTACCTAAAGAGAATATGGTTTTTACTTACACCATCAGATCTTTTTTTCCCCACATAGATCCTGGAACAACTCCCAATTTGAATGAATTTTAAGAGTAGTTCCTCAACCTGGCCTCCCAGAATCTTCCAGAGAGCTTTTATAAAAAAGCAGCTTCCTGGGTCCCATCTCAGACCAATTCAATCAGGACTGGGACTGTACGTATAAAAAGTTCCCAGCTCATCCTGACACATCCGCCCGCCTGGAATGCTCTCTCCACACCTCACTCCCATCTTCACCTGGGTCAATCCTTCACTGGATTCATGTCTCTGAACCTCCAAAGAGCAGCCTAGGTACCCACCCTATCTCACATAACAATCCCCCCATTCCTCCTCCCCTGCTTTGTTTTTCTTCATAGAATTTATCACCATCTAATAAAATTGCATTTATTTAATGTCAACATCCATGAAGATAGAGACTTTTTTCCCCCTTACTCTATCCCCATACCTAATAAAATGTCTGGCACTGAATGGGCACTTAAATATTTACCTGATAATGAGCACATAACCAGATTAGGGAACCAATGTTAATGACTGTTTTCCTGTGGCCCTGAAATCAAATGCCCACAACCATTCAGAAATGGCACTGTTAACCAGATAACAGTTGTGAGATTTTTTGCACTACATCCTGGTTTGTCCACAATGAGGAGGTGATGCTCTCCTTCCACATCAACTCAGGGTGTCCTTTACAGACAGCAATTCAAGAATTTCGAAAAAGATAAAAAAGACAAAAAAAAAAAAAGAATTTAATGCTCAAATGTTCAACTATTCCAAAGCTGCTCAAATGTCTACAATGTAATAATCTGCCTTTGTGCTGGGGCCTAAGAACTGGACTCTCAGGCTGTCTGTAGAGGAGGTGTTCTGTTTGTGGATAAGCCTGGTGTACCCATCCCCCACTTCACTGCTCTCCACTCGCCATCACCAGTGCCCTGCCTGGGAAAATCAGGAGTTACAATGTCATGAAAAAAAAAAAACAGGTTAGGAAAGGTTTCAGGAAAATCACAAGTTTACTGTCCAAGTGTCATCCCACCAACCAACAAAATGGCAGTGAAGGTGAAGCAGATCCAACAGAGGATGCAGAACAACTCCCAGGAGGCTACGGCCAAAATCCTTTCCTTCCCCGACAACCTCCCTTCCTCCAACTACACAACACATGACATTTCACAAATATGCCTCCCATTTTCCTCCTGGTATCTGCTGTGGGTTAAATGTGTCCCCCAAAAGTTCATGTGTTAGAAACTTAATCCCCATAGTAACAGGGTTAAGAGGGTGAGCAATCTGATTACAGTATCTGAAAGGTGGGGCCTTTGAGAGGTGCCTGGATTGTGAAGACTCTGTCCTCATGAACAGATTAATACTCTCATGGATTAATGGGGTAATGGTTTAGTAGGTTGTCATGAAGGCAGAGTGGTGGCTTTATAAGGAGGGCACATGAAAGGGCTCTTGCCATCCCTGTCATGTGACACCCTGGGATGCTGTAGAGTTACCACCAAGAAGAAAGCCCTCACCAGATGTATTCTCTGGACCTTGGACTTCCCAGCCTCTGAAACTGTAAGGAATGAACCTCTTTTCTTTATACATTACCCAGTTTCAGGTATTCTGTTGTAAACAACAGAAAACAAACTAGTACAATATCACATCATCCACTTTGAAGATGAAATATGGCATTTTGTATTTAGCTTTGTTCTGAGTAGCTATGTCCAATTACATCCATATCTAGAAGAAATATCAGAATAGCAATTGTATGCCTTTGAGAATCAAGTGATTTGAACCAAGGAGAAATTTATCTTGGGCTGGCTGGTTAGCTCTTTTGGTTAGAGTTTGGAGTTATAACACCAAGGTCAAGGGTTTGGCTCCCCATAGTGGCCGGCTGCCAAAAAAATTAAAAAAAAAAAAAACCAAACCACGTGATCAAACTGAACATTACCAATGTTGGGACAAACTAACAGGAGAAATTTATCTTGGGCTGGCTGGTTAGCTCTGTTGGTTAGAGTTTGGAGTTATAACACCAAGGTCAAGGGTTTGGCTCCCCATAGTGGCCGGCTGCCAAAAAAATTAAAAAAAAAAAAACCAAACCACGTGATCAAACTGAACATTACCAATGTTGGGACAAACTAACATTGTGTGGCTCCTGATATGATGCACTGAGAAAGACACAATATCACTTCTGTAGTATTCCTATCAAAAATGCACAACTCAAATCTAATAGTAAGAAATCAAGCAAACCAAAGTCAAGGGGCATTCTATAAAGTAACTGAGCAGTACTCACCAAAAGTGTCATGGTCATGAAAGACAAAGACAGACAGAGGACCTGCCACAGACTGGAGACCAAGGAGACGTGACAAGAAGATCACTGTGAACACCGTGAAGCAGGTGCTATCCTAAGCACAAAGGAGGGCAAACAGCTCTCTGGAGAGAGTGATCACAGAAAACTTCACAGAGGTGGCACCTGAACTGGGTCTTTGCTGAGTATTTTACAGGCATATCAGGAAGGAGAGGAAGTACACGAACAAGGGGGGACAGCACAGGCACTGAAGCACTGCACATTCAGGGAAGGAGAGAATGCCAGGCATCTAGCAAGGCTGGAGAGTAGAGGTAGATAAAGTATATGGGGGAAGAGGGTGGGGAGGAGGGAGGGTTGAGAAGAGCCAGCCCCGAAGGACCTGAACACCCTTCGAAGGAATTTGGACTTCACCTTAAGAGAAATGGAGCCACTCCTTCGGAGTTTGGCTTTCTTTTTAACTGTTTATTTTCAAGCAATTTTAGACATATAGAAAAGTTTCTAAAAATTGTAGAGTTCCTATACACCCTTTGCCCAACAATTATCAAAATTGAGAAATTAATATTGGTACAATACTACTAACAAAACTACAGACTTTATTCAAATATCATCGGTTTTCTCCTAATGTCTTTTCTCTGTTCCAGGATCCAACCTAGGGCCTCAGACTCCATTTGGCTGTGTCTCCAACCTGTGACAGCTCTTCCGACTTTCCTCGTCTTCCTTGACTTCAACACGTTGATAAGTCCTGGTCAATTATTTCATAAAATGGCCCTCAACTTGGGTTTGTTTAATGTCCTATGATTACACTGACGTTCTACATTTTTGGCAGGAACACTATAGGAATAACATCATACCCTTTTCCACATCACATCAGGGAGAACATGACGTTGATATGACTAATTACTGGTGAGGTTAACCTTGGTCACTTGCTTAAGGTGGTGTCTGCTAGATTTCTCCACTGTCAAGTTACTATCTTTCTCTTTGTAATTAATAAACACACTGGAGGAGGTAATTTGAGAGTATTCAAATATCCTTTTCCTCCTCTCTTGCCCACTAATTTTAGTATCCATAGGTGGATCTTCCCTATGACAATTATTATTGTGGTGTTTCAATGATAATTTTGTATTCTCTATTTCTCCTACATATATTAATTGAAATTCTTTTGTAAGAAAGAACTGTCTCCTCTATTCCATTTATTAGTTTATTTATCCATTCATTCATTTCTTCGTTCACAGACCCATGGACGTTTATTTTATTCTAAGGATTATAACCCAATATTATCATTATTTATTTTCCTGCTCAAATTGTTGCAGTTTGGCTATTGGGAGTTCTTTCAGGTTGGCCCCTCCAGCCTTTCGAGAAACCTTTATCTTCTTCTGAGCCCCTCCATACTTTCTAGCACAAGATGCTCCAGGCTTATGGTGTGTTTTTCCTGCCCCAGCCCTGAATCAACTACATCACCAAAGACATTAGTTTTTTTTTGTTGTTTTTTTTTTCCTTTTTGTCTTTTTTTACTGACCAGTAACGGGATCGCAACCCTCGGTGTCGCGCCTGTACTGGGGACCGGCAACGGGATCGCAACCCTCAGTGTCGCACCAGCACCGCGCTCAGCCAGTGAGCGGGAACCGGTCTCTACATGGGATCCAAACCCTCGGTGCGCGCCAGCACCGCGCTCAGCCAGTGAGCGGGAACCGGTCTCTACATGGGATCCAAACCCTCGGTGGGAGCACCGCTGTGCTCCCAAGCGGTGCACTCTCCAGTGCGCCACCGGGCCGGCCCAAAGACATTAGTTTTAAACAGTAACCAATTACATTCTAGAAACAAGACTGATGAGGACTGAGCATGGAGGCAGACAGACAGTAAGAGATCCCATCAAACTCAGAACTAAGAAAAGCTAGTACTCGAGTAGGGGAAGTGGCAATGGTAACAACAGTCTGGGTGTCAACTAGATGTGGAGGTGCTAGGGGAAGGTGGCATCTCCTGTGATGCCCATGTTTCTCCTGGGGTGTCTGGTAGTATATTAACCAGCACAACAAATGAAGGACAACCTAGCTGGGGGAGAGAGAGCTAGGCCTGACTGGGTTTCAGGTGGTCACATAGCAGGCTGTCAGATCGATAGGGCTGGGGAGAGAGGAAGAGGTAACAACACCTTTGGAGTAGATGAGGTCGTTGTGGGAAAGAGTATAGGATGAGGACAGAACATTTTGCCTAGTCGAGGTGTACAGACAGACAGGCAGGGGAGCCAGAAAAGCAAACTGTGGGGAAAATGGAACAAAAGGGGTCACAGAAGCCTGGAGAGAACAAGCAAGCATCAAGAAAATGATCAAAAGCAGGTAGTGATAAATATGGCAAATAGGTCAAGTAAGGTAAACACTTAAAAAGTTTCACTTTGTTTGGCAATTACATTTTGCAGTTTTTTTTTTTGTTTTTTTTTTTGTCTTTTGTCTTTTTTCCGTGTCCGGCAACGGATCGCAACCCTCAGTGTTGCCCCCGTACTGGACCGGGGACCGGCAACGGGATCGCAAGCCTCGGCGTTGCTCCCGCGCCTCGCTCAGCCAGTGAGTGGGCGCCGGTCTGTATGTGGGATCCGAACCCTCGGACGGGAGCGCCGCCGCGCTTCCTAAGCGGCACACTATCCAGTGCGCCACCGGGCCGGCCCAACATTTTGCAGTTTTTTTAAAGAACAGTTTTAAGGGAATCAAGAGATACAAGCCTAACTGCAGGGAGAAGACAAAACAGGAGGTGAGACTGTGCACAAGATACAGAGACTATTTTTTCAAGAATCTTGGTTGCAAAGTCAAGGTAATCATGCACTTGTTAGAAGATGATGCAGTCTATTTGCTTTAAACAGATGCATTCATCCAACATTTGTAGATCTCCTATATGTCTGGCACTGGAAATGACACATACTTTTATACTAGGGAAAAGGAGCCAGGAGAGAAGGAAAAAAAATAAAAAATACAGGAGAGGAAGAGGACATACAACAGAACAACAACCTAGAAGAAATAAGAGAATATGGGTGGGCGAACAGGAGGGGAGAGAGCCAGGGATAATTGCCTTGATTGTCAATCTTAGCTATATAGAAGACTGGCATGTAACTAATCATTTACATTAATTTGAATAACATTAAAAGTTTATATGTCCAAATTTTTAAAAAAATTCTTAAAAATTGAATACTGTAGACAAAGGTTGACAAATTACAATCTGCTGCTTGTTGTTATATGGCCTTTGAGCTAAAAATGTTTTTTATATTTTTAAAAGGTTGTTAAGACAAAAACAAAGGCATACGTGACAGAGGCCACATGTGGCCTGCAAAACCTAAAATATTTCTGACCCTTCACAGAAAAAGTTTGCCAATCCCTGCCCTGGGTATTTTTATACTATGTCCCACAACCACACAACATTTTAAACTCTAGTCTAACACATACATGATATATAACAATTTTGAGAAATCTTTCCCCAAAGTTACAAAGTAATGGTGATTGCTAAAAAAAAAAATAAAAAAAATCTGATACACACTGCTAGGGTCTGTATATGATAATACAGTCTTCCTGGACAGTAATCTGGTTTCACATAACAAATATTTCTATCTTCTGATCAGGGATATAGCCCCCAACGTGGGTTTACCTGTACCCACAAAAAATATAAAGAATAAAAAATCCAAAAGTTTTTTTCTGATTTGTTTAATGTGACTATTTGGAAGAAAAAAAACCACTAGAAATTAAAATGTCAAACAGGAGAATGATGAAGCAAATTATATGGGACAATATGATGTAATAATAAATAGCTATTAAAAGTAATGATTGTGAGCATTACATTGAGATATTTGAGAAGGATGTGAAATGACTTCAAGAAAAAAGATGAATATTAATCCCTTGTTAGATGCATAATTAGCAAAAATTTTCTTCCACTCTGCAGGTTGCCGTTTCACTCTGTTGATTGTTTCCTTTGCTGTGCAGAAGGTTTTTAGTTTGATACAGTCCCATTTGTTTATTTTTTCTTTTGCTGCTTGTGCTATCGGGTTCATGTCCATAAAGTCTGTGCTCAGACCTAAGAATCTGACAAGGGATTAATATCCATAATACACAAGGAACTCAAGCAATTATACAGTAAAAAAACAAACAACTCAATTAAAAAATGGGCAAAGGAGCTGAACATTTTTCAAAGGAAGACATACAAATGGCCAACAAGTACATGAAAAAATGCTCAACATCACTAGTCATCAGGGAAATGCAAATTAAAACTACATTGAGATACCACCTTACCACAGTTAGACTGGCTATAATAAAAAAGACAATAAGTAACAAATGCTGAGGAGGGAACACTCGTACACTGCTGGTGGGACTGTAAATTATTACAACCACTATGGAAAACAGTATGGAGGTTTCTCAAACAACTACAGATAGATCTTCCATACAATCCAGCAATCCCTCTTTTGGGTATATACCCAGAAGAATGGAAATCATCATGTGAAAGGGATACCTGCACTCCCATGTTCAATGCAGCTCTGTTTACAATAGCCAAGACCTGGAACCAACCTAAATGTCCATCGACGGATAAGGAAACTGTGGTGTGTATATATATACACACAGACCATGGAATATTAGTCAGCCATAAAAAAGAATGAAATACTCCCATTTGCAACAACATGGATAAGCCTGGAGAAACTTATGTTGAGTGAAATAAGCAAAGCACAGAGGGATAAATATCACATGTACTCACTCATATGTGGGAGCTAAGAGAGAAAGAAGGAAGGAAAGAACACAATAGTGCATTGGACTTGCAGAGGGAGAGAACATTACTTGGGCTACAAAGTTGAGTGGCGGGGAGAGAGAAAGGGAGATTGGGGATAACTGGGTGGGGGACATGGGGTACAAATGCAATTTGTGGAAATGGGTATGCTGCCAGTATGAATTTGGCCCTCACACTATGGCCACCAGGGGTAACAATCAGCTTTGTACCTCATGAATATTCATAACCAATAAAAGTAAATAAATAAATAAAAGATCAAATCACAAAAGCACTAGAAAAAAATTAAGGAATATTGATATAAAAAAAGAAAAAAGATGAACTACATATAATACGTGTATGTAAATTACAACCATAACAATACATTAAGTACACTGTTCAGAACCAGAAGTTAATTTAGGGTGACATAAATAACTGAACTCTCATGTGATTTTCCACATTTTTTTGTGTATAAAATAGATTTTTTAAAATTTAAATCTAGTTCTTATGATCTTCAAAGTAAAGCAGTCAATAAAATTTCCTCTTAAAAGACAAAGTTTAAAAATGCAAGTTAAAATTTTAAGATGAGTTCAAAGACAGAATCATGATGCAGCAACTTGTGAAGCAAAAAAATTCTTCTAGAATGAAACAAGCCTGATTCCTTGTTCTGGTCACACCCTGACCTTTTGGAAATACACATAAAAGAAACACATTCATGCCACAACCTGTCAAACTATTCCAGATTTTCTACTTAGGCATTATTTTTCAGAAGCTACTCAAAAGAGGCTCCTTCTATAACCTTGAGACCCCATGCAAATGATCATCTCAAGAGTTAAGTCCCTTTGATTTTGGGGGCACTCTTACAAGTTTTCCCTCTGTAATTAAGAACTGGCTTATCTAGTTCTTTTTTGCTACAATATTACAAATGGTACTAATTACAAGAGAAGCTCCATATTTCAGAAACAAGTTCATATTTCTACTCACTTTCCATTTTCTCTTTCCCAATGTAGAGAGTTAGAAGGAAGGTTTATGCCTTTTCAAAGAAAGTGGACCTCCGGGATAAATCCAAAGAGAAAGTAAGAATTTAAATGAATTTATTATCTTCTTTGTATTCATCCTTTCAAGGTAGTTCAAGGCATTAAGTGAATGTTAAAAAACTCTTCTCTTTTTCAAAAAGGAGATCATGGGAGTAGGGGAAAACAAAAACTATAGCCTCAAACACACCCCTTTGTAATTCCCTTTTGTAAATAAGAGGCAGCTTCAGGATGACCTGCACTTTAGCATCTTTAAGCTCTATCTTAAAACCACCTTTTTGCTTCTGGCGCCTCCTTAACTTATAATCCTCTGCTAAAAACTTCTTCAAACAACTTGAAGCTGATAATGCCTTCCAAAATGTTGTCAAGGAAATGAATGCTTCTCAATTAATTCTTTAGTCATGCTGGAACAAAAACTATCTCATTGGAGCTACTATTTCTGAATAAAGAATTTGGTCTCTTCCTCTCCCAAGTTCCTTGGCACCAGAAATGGACTTTGTTGGAGCTGACCATGCCATCTAAAACTATACAAAATGAAGACTCTCTTACAGGTTACACTGTGTTGTAAGATGGTTTTGCATATTCAGCTGTCCAAAATATACAGCATCCTGAACTCTGGTCTTTCATTTCTTCATCACTACTTATAGATCACAATCAACTCAATTCTCTTACAAATGGAAGTTCCATTTATGAATTTAGTGCCTCTGACCCTGTAGATAATGGGCTTTAAAAGCACCCAGTCCATCTGTCTATTGTTTCTCAACACTAAGTAAAAGACTGATACCTGCCATCCTAAAGATACACACCATATACTTACTAAAGGAGCCTGTTGATGGAACTGATTATCTGGCAGAGCTGGAAAAATGTTACAGAGTAAGGAAAATTTGAACCAGGTCATGATGGACAAATACGAATTTACCTGCCAGACCAGAGTAGGAGGTTGAGAAAGGCAGAGACAAGAAACACATGCAAAAAACCCCACATTCACAGATATGTGAAGCAGTCTGTAGAGCTGTCAAGTACTAGAAGACTATAACTAAGGTGTTTATACAGCAATGTTATCTCACATTCAACAAATCTAAGATTGTTATCTTCCCCACTTTCCTTAAGCAGCCAAGCTCAAAACCTGTTATTGCTTCTTTTTGCTTCATCCTTAGTTCCCACATTCAATTAGCCACCAGGTGATTCCTTCCCTGATACCTAGGACATGCCATTGTGTGCTAATCCAATCAGCCTAGCAGCTCTGCTCTTATTCTACCCCAGTATAAGAGGCATATGACAACTAAATGACCTTCTTAAGGTAGAGTTCCATCACATTACTAATACTATTCTTTAATGATTACCAACTAATGACTGAATAAAAATCTAAACTAATTAACCAGGCAGCACTCTAGAATACTTCCTTACCTTTCTGCCCATCCACACTTCCCACCATTCCTCTGCAAAGCCTCTAGTCAGCCAAATCGGCCTATTCTCTGCCCTGAGTGCATATCTGATGCTCCTGCATTTATACCTTCCTTCTACCTGAATGAGACTCCTTGCCCCTCTTTATGTGCCCTGCCCACCCATCCCCTAATCATCATTTCCAAGGTCTTGCTCAAAATGGGTTCCTTTCATATGTGATCGCCCATATGAAAGTAGTTCTTCCCCTCTGAACTCCTACAGCTAGAAGGATCGATAAAATGGAAATAGCTTTTGCTCCACGCTTTGCTTTTTCATAACTAAGCTGTACGTTACAAAATCATTCTGAATGATCCCTAATTTAATGTTCACAGTAAAGGATGATGAGCACTGTTTACTGGCCACAGCAAGAAAGTCAACAGAGAAACTGGGAGCCATTCCTGATCTCTCCTTCAAATATCTCCAATCCAGCCACTTCACTCCAACTCCACTGCAAACCCTAGCCCAGGGTATCCCACTTCCTGTCTGAACAGCTGCAGTGTCCTCCTAAGTGGCCACCACCTCCGCTCCTGACTTTCATAATGCATATCCAATCCTGTGGCCAGAGTAACCTTAAGAAATGTACCAAAGAGGCTACATATTCCCTTTCTTAAACCCATTGATGTCCATCTATAATCCTTAAAACAAAACCCAAACTCTCTACCACAGGCTAAACCACATTGAAAAACTGCCTTTTCATCCATTTTGTACACCCTGCCACCTCCCTATACACATCGAGCTACTCAGGGAAACGTTACAGCGAGAACTTATTCTTACTGTATAAACGCCACCTGGAACTCAGGGACGACAAGGCCCTGCCCACACCTCTAATGTGATTCGATGCCAACCACCCACAGTTCATTATCTCCTGGTATGCCAGTGCTCTTCTGTTCCCAGATCCCCCAATCTGTTTCTACCCTGGACCTCAGTGTTTCTGTGCCCTGGGCCTCCCTGCCTCTTCTCTGGTGTCAACAGCACTGTCTCAGAGTGCTGCTCCCTTCACCTGGTCCACAGCAGCGACCCCTCTGGTCCTCTGTGTGTCCCCTGCAGAGTGCTCATGTTGCTTGGTGATCAGACTTCTTTATCGCCTGCCTCCCTAGCCAGACTCCCTGTGTAACAGGCTGAACAGAAGTGACTCCATTTTGTTAAACTTCTAAATTACAAAGTTTTTTTTCCTTACACGTGTAACCCGAACCACATAGCTTGCAGCTGGACATTAGAATACAATGATTTTTGTTCACATGACTGCTAAAACATAATGACTTTTGCTCACACTGTACACAGAATAATTATAGAAGAATTTTTTTTTTTTTTTTTTAAAGATGACCGGTAAGGGGATCTTAACCCTTGACTTGGTGTTGTCAGCACCACACTCAACCAGTGTGCCAACTGGCCATCCCTATATGGGATCCGAACCCATAGCCTTGGTGTTACCAGCACTACACTCTCCCGAGTGAGCCACGGGCCGGCCCATAGAAGAAATTTTTAACCCAGGTAGCCATTCTTTACTAGCTTACTAACTAGATCTTTTTGAGGTTAACAGGAACTGAATCTGTTAACTTGACTTCATGGAGGATGGTCACCATGAATTAGCTCCCACCCGAGAAGTTTTCTGACGTATATCTTCAACTTTATGATTATGCCTGCATGTCCTTGCTTAGGTCACCACAAATCAGCCCCCTACCACCTGTCCATGTAAAACCCTTTGGCAAGTCTGGGAAAAGTGGAGATGGCCTTGGAGACATGAGCCCATTTCCCCAGGCTCTGTAAAACCCTTTGGCAAGTCTGGGAAAAGTGGAGATGGCCTTGGAGACATGAGCCCATTTCCCCAGGCTGCCGGCTTCCTGGTTAAAGGCTCCCTTTCCTTACACCAACACCTGTCTCTCGATTATTGGTTACTGAGCGGCAAGCAAACGGACCTTTGGGGTTTCAGTAACACCTGGACACTGGCACCCTGGCTGTCTTGTCACAGCAGGGCTACAGATAAACACTTGAGAAAAGGTTACTGAATGAACTCATGTTCTCCACATAAAGAAAGTTTCTGTAAATGTGATGAATTGAGGTTACTAATATAGTAGTGAATGCTCAAATGAGCCAATTAAATAAGCTTTTGGAGTAGACTTTCAGAAGTGTCTACTTCCATAAATAAAGCAAATCTATTCTTTCTCCATTCATAAATAAAGCAAATCTATTCTTTCCCCATTCTTGATACTCTGATATACTACCCACAACATGAGGACATACAATATTGAAAAATTAAGTGAATATCAAAAATAATTTTTAAATCTTTAGCTTTATTTCCTTCACTAGCCCCACAGGGGTAGAAAAACAGACTGACTTAGATCTCTACATATTCAGTCTTAGTTTTGATACCGTTGGTGGAAGATCACTAAATCCACACTCAAATAGCAGGTGGCACATAAGAAAATGGAGCCCTGGAGGGCGTAGCACTCTTTAGGGCAGTAGCCTTGTCTGTCACTTACCACTGTCTCGCTGGCACCTCATAGCTGCTGAGACTTCTTGAGTTATCGCCTGTATGTTTATAATCAACCCCCTGAACTGTAATCAACCCCCTGAACAATCCACACTAATTATATATGAGGTCCCTTTACTGTGAACCATATCTGTGATGAAATAAGGCACAGTACATTTCAATCATTTTAGACAATGCCAGTTCTTGAACTGTAATCTATTACTGGTAAGCACACCACCACAAGAATATGGGTTATGGCAGTGATAACATTTCTAAAGAATATACCAACAGCTGTGACAGTTGACAGGTCAACATTTTCATAGCCCCCTTTCCTATCAATACAAGAGAAGACTGTAAATAAAGGAAGCATAACAACTACCTTGCTCCTGTCCCCACTGCAGGAGGTGATAAAAATGAGTTACTCCCTCCCTACCAACAACAGGGATTATAAATCTTAGGTAGGGGACAAAGTCGGTAGCTTTGCTCACACAAGACAGTAGCTGTTAAGGAAGCCAGGCAGCAGAACAAACCAACCCACCACATACCAAAAGAGAAGTCTTTAATCTGCTATGGTGATGGAGTTTGGATGTGTTGTCTCCTCCAAAACTCATGTGGAAATTTGATCTCCAATGTGGCAGTGTTGGAAACTGATTGAGTCATGGGGGCGGATCCCTCGTGAATGGATTAATGCTCTCCCTGGGGAAGGGGGAATAAATGAGTGAGTTCTCGCTCTATTAGTTCCTGCGAGAGCTTGTTGTTTAAAAGACCCTGGCACCTTCTCTCTCTCTCTTGCTTCCTCTCACCATGTGATCTGCTTGTACCCACCGGCTGTCTGCTACTTTTCCACCATGAGTAGAAGCAGCCTGAGGCCCATGCCAGATGCAGCTGTCCCAGAATAGTAAGCCAAATAAACCTCTTTCCTTTATAAATTACCCAGTGTCAGGTATTTCTGTTATAGCAACACAAAACGGACTAAAACATACGGTAAACCTAAAATCCCTACACTAGCTCTAGAGTAGGAAGAGAAGCTGGACATTTACAGGAAACTGTTCCCCTTACTAACCAAATGGAAAACTGTACAATGACATGTGGGTCCTGCTGGCCTCCAATCTCACCCCTGAGGTAGAAAGTGGGCTACGGCATGGACAGGGAATGGCAAACGTGATGATTAGCGACCTTTCTAAAGATTCTCATTGCTCTTCAAAATCCCACTGGCCTCAAACTTCTGGCTTCATTTCTAGCAAATATTCTCTACATGTTAGAAGAAACATACCAGTCTCCCATCCTAAATGTGAATTTTCAATCCAAAGTTCACTCCAATTCAGGGACTGATAGACAAAAGTCTGTAAACATTTCAAGCTCTATAATAGTAAACAATTATTCAGAGGCATAAGAAATTGGTTACTGATGAGTGCTAATATGACTATTAAAGTATATTTCAAAATATTTCTATTCCTGTTACCATGTTAACATAAAAATCACAAGCAACAAATGGTCTTTAAAATTGTTCTTAAAGGGCCGACCCCGTGGCTCACTCGGGAGAGTGCGGCGCTGGGAGCGCAGTAGCGCTCCTGCTGCGGGTTCGGATCCTATATAGGGATGGCCGGTGCGCCTGCTGGCTGAGCGTGGTGCGGGCGATACTAGGCCAAGGGTTGCGATCCCCTTACCGGTCACAAAAACGGACAAAATAAATAAATAAATAAATAAATAAAATTGTTCTTAAAAGGATATAGAAATACTTCGTAGTCGGTGCGGGCGACACTAGGCCAAGGGTTGCGATCCCCTTACCGGTCACAAAAACGGACAAAATAAATAAATAAATAAATAAATAAATAAATAAATAAAATTGTTCTTAAAAGGATATAGAAATACTTCGTAGTTGAGAGAACCACATATATTTATGAAATATACATTTAAGTTTCTATATCTGTTAGTACATTATCTCAAAAAAGAAAAGCAAAAGATATGTTATTGGTCTATATTCCATTATTCACCAGTCGATTATTTTAAAACCAGTCCACCTATCTTCCACTTATGAAATATATACACTGCCTCTCAAAGCTTTATTGCTTGAAGTCTATATCTGTTTTATCTCACAACATATCTTATTTTCCCTAAGTACTCCATTTTTTCTAATATCTTTGAACAGAGGAAAAAGGCAAATTCCTTCACTACAATAGTAAGTGACAATGTGCTATGTATTTATTTTTCATATTATTTCTACCATAATTTTGTGACAAGTTAGGGCATTCACCATTTATTACTGCAAAAAAATGGAAGCAGCAAACATCCAACCATCATTCTATTGCTAAGTCACTCTTTGGCAATATGTACTTAGGAAGACAAGTGAACTCTCTGCTCTTCTGAGCACAGGGGTCAAGAACTCTAGCTGAGTGTCGGTGCATTTAGATGGACATATGACTTTTACCTCAGCCTTTGATTTCCTTCCATCTAACAGGCTGAGAACCCATGGGAAGCACTCAAATTCAAGGCTGCACCCACAGCCTGCCACTGGTCACGCCCCTACACCCCTGCATCTCCACCCTTAACCCAGAATTCCAACTTACAAATTATTCATTTATATTACAGCTTTAGTACGCAAAATGATAGTCTTACACCCTTCTGAAGGATGACGCAGCTCCCAAAGGGCTTACTGCGTGGTGCTCATAAGACAAATGACTCCTCATTTGCCCTATGTTTTCTTTATGGATCATAAATAGATTCTAAGTCCCGCTTTGATATCATGAGAAGAACTGATTAATATTTTAAACAATGGATAAGGTGATTTTGTAATTTGGATGCTTAGTCTTATAACATCCAAATCTATATCATAAGGAATCAGAGTTTGTATGTGGAACAGCACTTTACTTGAATCTCTAAATTTTATAATAAATTACTTTAAGAACACTGAAGGGGACGTACAGGAGAAAACACAAACTACAAGAAGAGGTAGAAGTCAAAAGGCTCTAGGCAAAAGACAGAGGATTTATCAATCAGATAAACAGTATTAACTAAAGCTAAGTTTTACTTCTATCACTATGATTCAAAATAAGAATCTTCAGGAAAGTTCTATAATAAATCTGATCGCTCAGTACTTCCCTTTATGTTAGTCACTAGTCTAACAAGAATTTTACTGATTTGTTTCAACACCTGAAACTTCCAAAAACTTCTCCAGAAGTAGAGCATTCACTGCCACTAACATTGGCAACCACTGTCCTGTATAAACAAACAAATATCTTCATGCTGAAATGAGTAATCTGTGTTAAATTTAAACAGGGCTCCAATTTACAAGCGCTTAGTTTCATCAGAAGTCCAGACAAACTACTTCTTTGATCTTCTGAAACTGAACATACTTTAATATCACTTTTGAAGAACTCACGTAAGAACAGGGTTTAATCAAGCAAGATTGCAAATACAAAAAACAAAAAGGAAAAACAAAAGGAAAGTAAAATAATTAAAACCATTTAACTGTAAGTCCTTCATGACAGATTTCATCTTTCGAAGCAGTTATTAGGAATGCTGTGTAGTACGTAGACCAAAACAAACACGGCCTAGATCCATTAAAAGATATTCAGATCCAACTTACGTCCCATCACCAAGAGATAGGTATGGTCAATTTGATTTTAAGAATGCTCAGTATTCAGTAAGAGACTCAGAACCTGGAGCTTCTAACTGAGCACTAAGAAACTGAGGCTACAATTGCTATTCAAAATCCTATGACAATCACTCAGGAGCTGCTGTAGACACAGAAGACTATAAACTCAAAATACAAGTGAAAGGAAAGGAAACATTATGAAAACATCATAAAGAAAGCAAACTACTATTAGCTGAGCACTACTCTGAAATCACTTTGCTTCACAGCCAAACTTTCACTGCTACCAGTGAACACTTAGTGGTACTGCTGCCTCTATATTTTCAGCACTAATAAGGAAGCAAAGAATCTGATAAGAGGTTGCTCAGTTATTCATATAAATCAATGAAGAAAAGGAAGTGTGGGCTAATAGCATGCTCTATACACAGCAGACAAAGCGAATGAACTTTAGCGCCATGTGATATTACACCACAGGACAAATTTCACATACCCAAAAAGAGGATAATGACAATTTCCATGTTACTATGATATTTGGACCTCCTACGGAGATCATACTAGTCTCCTTAAGTAGTTTTGTCAGCATCATCTATGGTCAAATTTTAGATTTAAATGGCAAAACAAGATCATCAATAATTAGGCCTTGGAACATACCCAGCTTAACAGCATTAAATAAATGCTTGTTACAGCACAACTCCACAAGGCTGGATTTATACAGCACAATACCCGACAAGGTCTGTATGACAGGGGGAGGGGAACGCTTTAACATCAATGTGTAACAAAACTTCAAATAACACAATAAAGGTATAAGAACAGAAACAGATCCTCCCCCCAACATATACACACAAAGCAAAACAAAAATAGCACAGAGCTCCACAATTTAGACTCAAAGGGGATTTGCTGTTCATGTAGCCCAACCAACTTCATTTCACAGGTATGGAAACTAGGGCACAGAAAAGTTGTTCAAGATGACGTAGGCTGGATGCAAGGCCCAATATCTCATTCCACACTCACTAGACAAGCTTTCTCTCAAAAAATAAGAAAAAAAAAGCCATTTACATTGGTAGTCAACTCATCAAAGGATCAAAAAATCATGGGAATCTTTCTTTCCTTTATTCTCCAGGACTGAAAGCTAAACAAACTAATGTTGCAATAAGTCCCTAGAAAAACCTAAATTTTTATAAGTGAACACAGGACCAGGAACCTGTACAGAGCTACGACAATGTTACTGCAGAAGCACACAGAACTTCATTTTCAAATCCTTCTCAGATACATTACTCCCCAAGAACCACAACTCATGAGAGAAAGAGGTCTGAACTCCTTATCAATGGAATTGTGCCAGAATCGAAAGTGCCTCAGACATGAAGCAAAGCAATGTTTACAATATTCAAAAGAAAGGGAAATTTCCTGTAAGCCTCAGGGAGCATTTCCCAATAGGTCTCAGGGTTGCCGAGAAAGGAAAGATTCTGTGGGTCATTATATCTATAATTTCACTTTCATCATTCTTAAAGGTTGTCAGCTATGTTTACATTTAGTTTTCCCAGCGAAATCAAAGGAAAAATGCCATCCAGGGATCAGAATAAGGAAAAGCTGGGAAAGGGGAGTGCTGGGAAAGTAGCATCCTGCTCAGTGAGCTGAATGATAGATTGTGGGAGGTCCTGCCTGCTAAGGCTGCACAACCCAGAGATGTCAGACCTCTCTCAGATTATCCTGACAGATTTGTTGCTGAAGTAAGTTTTCTGGCTTTCTCCTTTTATACTTAAAGTCTTTCTAATGTGGTATGGTTGCTAAGACTGTTAGGGAAAATAAATGCTAGACCAAAGATAAAGCACAGTAAAAGACTAAACCAGTAAGTTAGGTGAGAAGACTTTTCTACATTAAGCAGAAAGTGTGCCAAATGAATTGCTTTATTTCCTAGTATGACCGGTTTAGATTGGCTCCCCTTGTTGAGCATATATCCAGGAAGCAATATAAAACACTGCTTCTGAACTATACAACTATAGACTGCTTATGACAGTTTCTAAAACTAGGTTAACTAAGGACATTAAACAAAACTCAGATTTTTATAAAACTTCATAACTTATCAAATTTTTGAACATCCAATTCATATATTAATAATATCGCAGATCTAAATGCTTAAGTTTCAAAAGGGAAAGTTAAGAAACATCAAGTTCTAGAACATACAAATTCATTTTGTTTCAATATAATTCTCTAAAGAACTGTTCAACCAAAACAGATTCATTACAAAAGACCGATAGTATTGGTATTTAAAATTACTAAAAAGTTTCTAGGTAGTAATACAGATTAGTAAAATTACTTTGAAATAGGCTTGAAATTGATCATTCTAAACTTCAAAAAATATCTGCCATACCAACTGCACAAGATGGTAGAAAATGAAAATCAAAGTAAGATGGTATGTGAAAGTGCTTGATAAGCATTTAATCTATAACATACTGTAAGCCAGCAAATGGTACAGTTTACACAAAGAACAGTTAAATGCAAGTAATGCTGTAACTTGGTATGGTAAAAGAGTAGACTAGGTGTCATTGACTTGCAGTCTAATACTATTTCAACCACTAAGTACTAGTAACTTCAAGACAAGTCACAAACACCCACTGAGCCCCAGTTTTCCTATTTAGAAAGTGACAAAATTGGACTAGAGGAGACCTTTTCTAACTCAACAGGTATTTCGCAGGCTTGTTTGCAGACCAGTGACGTGTTCAAAACACTATTACGGGCCGGCCCGGTGGCGCACTCAGTAGAGTGCAGCGCTTGGGAGCGCGGTGGCGCTCCCGCCGAGGGTTCGGATCCCATGTAGAGACCAGTCTGCTCACTGGTTGAGCGCGGCGCAGACGTGACACCGAGGGTTGCGATCCCGTTGCCAGTCACGAAAAAAGACAAAAAGGAAAAAAAAAAAAACCAAAAAAACCCCACTATTACATGTTTCTTCACAGGTGGTCAAAAATTAAATGAGATAAAGATACGGTTTTATCCCTCATTTGTCAGACTAGTGAGCTGAGGCCAAGACTAAGTCATATACCAACAACTCACAGCTAATAAGTAAAAGGTGGAAGCATAAAGCAGGTCTCAAACTCTGAGTCCAGTGCTCTTCCAAATTAGGTATAACTGAATGCCTAACATGGAAAAGTAACGGAGCCAAACCTCCCTAGAGGATTTGATGCAGTAGAAAGGAAGGCAGTCATTCATTCATTCAACACATTTGCTAACCCACCAGGCACTGTTCTTGCTGGGTGTGCGGGGTACAGCAATGAGCAAAAGAAAAATCCCTGGTCTTATTTAGCTTACATTGTGGTTGGGAAAGATCAACAAAGTAAATGAGTAAAATACAGAGTATATCATAGTGGTGACTGCTGTGGAGAAAAATGAATGGGAACAGAGAGAATGTGTTTGACGATTTGAAATTTATTTCTTTTAAGCCAGCTGGATGCCATTTAAAGAACTGCAACAATGATGCATCTAAAGTAGTCTTCCTAAGCATTTCCCCAAACAGGGAGTACGTAGGATACAAGAAAGACTCTGGCTTGCTGATCCAATTTGGTATTGATTGCTCAAACCTCTGAACTGCCAGCTATGAGCTATTTATGAGAGCCCGGAGAAACCAGAAGTTACAAGAGCACTTGAACTGTTTCTGAATTAGGGCAAACATTTCCTGGTGCAAAGATTAAAATGTTAAAAGGTTAAACCCACTGCGCGTAGGTTTGGAAGAGAACGGCCGGAAAACTTCACCGGGATCCGCGGGCGAGGTCCCGGCGAGGGGGCGGCTCTTCCCGGGAGCGGCCCCGCCCTGCTCACGGGTGCAGGTCCCGGGCCGGCCCAGGACGTCGTCTCGGGGGCCTCCGGGGCTCCGGCACTCGCCAAGGCGGTGGGAACCCGGAGGGGACAGGGCGGAGGAGTCACGGCCCGGGTCCGGGGACAACTCCAAGGGGCGCAAAGGTTCCATGAGGAGCACGGACCCGCCCCGGGGCCCCAATGCCCCAGGGGCTGTTCTGGGGGGCGGCGGCAAGTGAGGCCCGGCCCAGGGTGTCTGCCGGGAGGGACGCCGCGCTGAGCGGTGACCAGGAGGACCCTGGCGGCCGGGAGGTCGGGGATCAGTGGCTCTGGGACACGCCCGCCGCGGC
>NW_007727093.1:857041-865435 GCF_000696425.1 Galeopterus variegatus
TGTGGGAAACAAAAAGAACTCAGAAGAAGCCAAGTCAGGACTCTAAGGTGGATGCCTAATGAATTCCCCATTGGAAATCTCACAAAATTGCCCTTGTGTGATGAGAGGAATGAGTATTGTTGTAGTGGAGAAGGACTCTCTGGTGAAGCTTTCCTGGGTGTTTTTCTGCTAAAGCTTTCACTAACTTTCCAAAAACACCCTCATAATAAGTAGAGGTTATTGTTCTTTGGCCCTCCAAAAAGTCAACAAGCAAAATGCCTGAGCATCCTAAAAAACTGTTGCCATGACCTTTGCTCTTGACTGGTCTGCTTTTGCGTTGACTGGACCACTTCCTCCTCTTGGTAGCAATGGCTTTGATTGTGCTTTGACTTCAGGATCATACTAGAAGCCATGTTTCATCTCCTGTTACAATTCTTCAGAGATGCTTCAGGATCTTGATGCCACTTGTTTAAAATTTCCACTGAAAGCTCTGCTCTTGTCTGCAGTTGATGTGGCCCCAACAGTTCTGGCACCCATTGAGTAGAAAGTTTGCTCAAGTGTAATTTTTTGGTCAAAATTATGTAAGCTGAACCAATTGAGATGTCTATGGTGCTGGCTATTGTTTTTTGCTGTTAATCTTTCGTTCTTTTCAATTAGGGCATGAACAAGATTAATTTTCCCTTGCAAATTGATGTGGATGGTTTGCTGCTGCAGCCTTCATCTTCAATATCATCTTGTCCCTTCTTAACACAAATTATGTGTTTGTAAACTGATGATTTCTTTGGGGCATTGGCCCCATGAACTTTTCATAAAGCATCAGTGATTTCACCATTCTTTCACGCAGGCTGCACCATCAATTTGATATTTGTTCATGCTTCAATTTTAGCAGAATTCATGTTGCTCTGATAGGGGCTCTTTTCAAATTGATGTCTTATCCTTCTTAGTGCCTCAAACTAGATCCTGGTAAGATATGTTAGAATAAGTTAGTATGAGTTTATTTTGTTCAAAAAAAATTTGTAATTTTTGCATAGTTTTTTCATATTATGCATTTTCTATGAACTTTTTGAAGATAGCTCATATGTCTTCTGTTAGCCTACTTCATTTTTCCTCACAGCATTTAATCACTGCCTAAAATTATATATGTTTATTTGTGTGTTGTGTGTCTCCTCTGATTATAACATAGGTTTCAAGAGGCCTTGCAGGGACTGCCTATTTTATCTATCATGTATTCCTAGCCTCTAAAACAATGCCTGGTGTATAGCATGTGCTCAATAAATACTTATTGAATGAATGAATGAATATGTTCCTGGACCTTTTCATCTCTTGCTGCCTACCCTGACATTGCCAACTTGGAGGAAGATGAATTATCAAGAGTGATTCAAAGGACCTGAAATGAAACTTCAAAACCTTAGAAGGTCAAAATATAACAGCTCTGGGCATAGGTTGCCCCAATAACTTCTTTCAAACTAGGTCCAGCCCAAGAACCATTATTTTCCCCTGTCAAGGTATACCACCTTGCACTTTTTACCCTTTAAATTTAGTTTGGGTATTGTATATTGTTCATATATCTGAAAGCATGTAAAAGATACCAAATTTTGTCCTTCCTCTAGAACTCTAACGAATGTACCACTGAGTGTACAATGAGCTGTTTTATTCTGCAGAATTTACATCATGTAAGTGATTTGCCTGTGCCTTAGATCTGTTTAAATGTCTGTGAAGTCATCTGAATTCCTTTAATCCATTGGGTTTCCTAACTGCTGATTTCTTTGGGGTCTTGGGTCTCTTTCTCCCAGCCTTGGATATTTTGAGTAAATTTCTGAACTTCTTTAGTTTCTCCTTCTGTAAAACTGAAATGATCATAGCAGCTTCTCACAAAGTGGTTGTTAGGATAAAATGAGATGATACTGGTCAAGTGCTGACAACAAGGTGTGGCACATAGTAGGTACTCAGTAAATACTAAGTGTTGTTCTATTTGTTATTGTTATTATCACCACCACCATCATCCTTGTTTTTAATGACATCCTTGTCCGGTTCAGGAATTGTTAACTTCTAGTTGACTTTCAAGTAAAAATCCATTCCCTTCACCTCTACAGTCAGGGCCACACCAGCTGCACCTTCTCCAGTTCTGGGTTGACAGCCTTGCTTCTCGTGTCTCCCTGGCATTGATGCTGGGCTTTAGGTGGACTTCATCTGTTTTCTTACTCCACCTGACACTTCCATCTTATACTCCGGGTCTTCAAACATCCCCTCCTACCCCTTTTATTTCATGCTGCATGCCTTTATTTTTTTAACATTTAAATCCATTTCTATATTTTCTGAAATATGTCAGACCTCTTCTTTAACAGCAAGTTTTGAAACTAATTAATACTTTAATATATTTATTATCTTTTAAAAATATCTTTATTGAGGCATAACATACAGTAAAGTATTCTAACCTTGAGTGTACAACATAATTAATTTTCCCATGTGGATACACCTGTGAAATCACCAGCCGAATCAAAATACAGAACATTTCCAGTAACCCAGCAGTCTCCCTCAGGCCCACTTCCAGTCAGTACCACCCAGAGGAAACCACTGTTCTGACTGCTACCACCATTGATTGGTTTTTCCTGTTCTTGAGCTTTTGCATTTGGCTTCTTTCACTGAATATAATGTCTTTGAAATTCTTCCATTTTGTTGTTTGTGGCAATGGTTGGTTCTTTATTACTGTGAGTATAACATTATATGAATAAGCCACAGTTTATATATTCATTTTCCTATTGATGGGCATTGGATTATTTCCAGTTTGGGGCTGTTAGGAATATTCTTAATAAGTCTTTAGTTGGATACATGCACTTTTGTCTCTTGGGGATGTGCCCAAAATTTCGATTGCTGGCTCATAGAGGAGGCACGTGCTCAGCTTTAGTAGATACTGCCAAACAGTTTTCCAAAGTGGTTGTACCACATGCTACTCCCACCAGGAATGTATGAGAGTTCCAGTTGGTCCACATCCTCCAGTAATTGGTGGTGTCAGTCTTTTAATTACATCCATTCCAGTTGGTGTGTGGTGATATCTCACTGTTGTTTTAATTTGTATTTCCCTACTGAATAATAATGTTGAGCATCTTTTTATATGCTTTTTGACCACTTGGTGATTTTTTTTGTTGTCAGGTGATTATTCAAATTTTGCTTCATTTTTTAAAATTGGATTTTTAAATTAATTTTTAGTAGTTTTTCATTTTATATATATGTAAAGACAATTTTTTTCTTCCAGTCTATACGTAGCATTTTCATTTTCTAAATGATGTCTTTGATGAACAGACATTCTTAATTTTCATGAAGGTCCATTTATCAATTTTTCCTTTTATGGCTAGTGCTCTTCATGTTCTGTTTAAGAAATCTCTGCAGTCATGATGATATTCTCCTTGCTTCCTTCTGGAAGTTCTTTTGTTTTCCCGTTCACATTTAGGTCTATGATTCATCTCAAATACATGCATTTTTAAAAATTCAGCTTAAAATTCAATTCTTCAGAGATACATTGACCTAAATGTGAACTTCATTCATACTTTTAATCACTCATTCTTTTAACAAAAATTTTAAGCACCTGCTATATACCCAGGCACTTGTGGGAGACCAAAAGCAATTAAAATCAACATTTAATTTAGGAACTTATTGGCTAGTAGGGGAGGAGTGAGACTTGCACATAAACAGTATCTTGAAAGTAGTGATTTGGTTGCAAAGTGTGTTGTGGCCTGATTATTCAAATATACTGCCCAGAGTAATCTCCTCTTTGAACATAGGCAGGTAGATTATATTCCCCGCACACTGATGATGTTGTCTTTAATATCCTCATCGGTCCCTCAGTTCTTCCAGGTAAAAGTCCAAGTCCCTGTGCCTGGCATTTGAGGTGTCCTACTACCTGGTCCCCTCCTCCTTTCCCACTCTCATCTTCTATACCCCTATCATCCCTCGTCCCAAACTCTCTACACTGACCCACCTGAATTCCTGAACAGAATGAGCTGTTTCATTGTGCTAGCTCTCTGTGTCTGCTTTTCCCTGCTGCCTGGACTCCTTCTCTCGTGACTTTGAAAAGCTCCTGCTTGCCTCTCCCGCATCACCTCTGTAAAGTCTCTCCCAACTTCTTTTTGTCTGTTGTTTGTGCCTTGAAATCTACCTCTGGAACCAGATTGCCAGATTCAAATCCTACTTCTCTCACTTTCCAACAGTGTGACCCTGGGCATGTTGCTTAAACTGCCCAAGCCTCAGGGTCCTCATTGGGAATAATTGTGGTTTCGATGTGTATGGTTTTGTGCAGAATGAATGAGATTATCCGGGTACAATTGTTTAGCACAGTGTCTGATACATGGTAAGTGTTCAGTAAACATTAGTTTTAAAAGCCATAGTTATACCCATCACGCTAACGACATTTATCTGTTAACATATTGATCCTTTTGCCAGTCTGGGAGTTTCTTGAAATCAGAGATATTTCCTTAACTTTTTTCCAATCGCTACTTCTGCTTAATGCTCATTTGTGGGGGTTCTTAGTGCAATTCCCTGTGCAGGGAGCTTTATATCTATTACCCCGAGTCCTTACAACCACCTACAGGATAAGTAATAGGCTCTCCATTTTATGGCTTAAAAGACTGAGGCCCAGAGAGCTGAAAACCTGTCCCTTACTAATGTCCTCAGCTAATTCATGGAGTAGCCAGGATTTTGAATCCTTGCTTCATTGCAAAGTTTGTGAGCCAGTCATCATGTGTTGCTGCCACTCTATGCATCCCCAGCACCTACACAGTGAGCTCGGTGTGAGCTCGATATTTGATGAAAAGATTTGAATGTGTGGGCCGGCCCGGTGGCGCACTGGATAGTGCGCCGCTTGGGAAGCGCGGCGGCGCTCCCGCCCGAGGGTTTGGATCCCACATGCGGACCGGTTCCCGCTCACTGGCTGAGCGAGGCGCGGGAGCAACACCGAGGGTTGCAATCCTGTTGCCGGTCCCCGGTACGGTACGGGGGCAACACTGAGGGTTGTGATCCGTTGCCAGACACGGAAAAAAGACAAAAGAAAAAAAAAAAAAGATTTGAATGTGATAAACCCAGAACCTAGCAAGGTGTGTCAGAAAAGAACACTGATCTGTTTGGGCTGCTAAAATTCTGAACATGACGATTTGAATGTGATAAACCCAGAAACTAGCAAGGTGTGTCAGAAAAGAACACTGATCTGTTTGGGCTGCTAAAATTCTGAACATGACCCTCAAAGTCTAATCAATCAGAGACAAAACTTCAAAACTTCTGGGAAAGCAGATAGCTTCTAGAGCAGGTGACTGTGTTTTCAACTTTTCCTTCTTGGGAAACAATTTCAACATCAATAATTTGTACTTTGTGACTTCAAGGTGTGCTCTTTAATTGACACAATGCTGCCTTTCCAGAGGAACAGGTTGTCACTTTTCAAAAAATTTGTCCTATTTAATGAAACTTTTTGTTTGGTGTCTAATTACCTACCATTTCTTCTATTGCTTTATTACAGTCCTAAGCTTTTAAAATGGTGTGCCAAGAGTCATGGGAAGATTGTTTCAGGCAGATTCTAGAAGCTTGGCCTCTCCAGCTCAATTTTAAATGTTGAGAGAGATACTATATTGTAATTATCTGAATCTCCCATGGCTCCTGACTTGGTTATGCAGGAATTGAATATGTCTTTGCCAAATTTATTATCTGTATATCTTTATTATCTAGTTTCATGGTGGGCACTGGGCTAGGCCTTGGGAGGGAGAAAGGAGGAATTAGATTCAGATCTTGCCCTCCCAGAACTTCTAATCCAACCCAGGAGATAAGACTCAAACATAAACAAGAAACATCTGATATGGAAAAATGGTATGTGTGGTGGGGAATGTGGCAGAGAGCTACACTGGGATATACCCCCTTCTCAAAGCATCACTTGTACCTAGAGATCGGTGGGTAATTCCTTAATATTAAGACAAACATGGGTATAATATGGAGTACACTGTAACATGTGCATGCATTTTAAAGTGAAACACAGATTTCAAGGTGCTATATTTGGTAGATTCTTCCTCCGCCTTCCTCCTCATGGCTCCTTTCTTCTCTGCCATTAGGGATGTTTTGGTGGGTGATATTGACAAACATTGCCTTTGACATCAGACAGAATTAGATTTCAATTTAAGCCATGCTCCATCACTTTCTAGCTGTGTGACTTTGATCAGTTGGCCTGAGGTCTCTGAACTTCAGTTCATTCGTGATTTTTATGAGGATAGTGTTTTATATAAAGGTTTTGTCATATACATGGTAGCTTTTATACTTATTGTGAGGAAATGAATGTTTATGGGATGGATAGATAGGTGGGTGGGTGAATGGATGGATGGACAGATGGATGTAGTAGAGCACAAAACAGTCTGTTGCTACATAGCAAAAAAGGCATACGCTCCCTTTATTATTAATATGTTGCATTCCTATAACACTTTGTACCCTAGACGTACTTTCATATTCACACAAAAATCAAGTAAACTAGAGCTATCCTTATGTTACCTATGAGAAAAATTGAGGCCTCAAGAAATGCCCAGAGTCTTGCAAAAGAACAGATTGTTTAACTTGAAAAGAACCAGCACCTGATTCAGAATCTTTAAGATAATCGCTCAGGTTTGTTGGGAGGCAGGGAAAGGGAGAAGAGGGCACACCTTTCAAGCTATTCCTTTTCCTTTCTGGGCTGTGCACAGCCTGTTAATTTCAGCTGTACATTATTAAGTCACAGAATCAGAATCCTCAGAGCTGGGGCAGTGCAGAAACGCTTCACTTTTCTTTTTAAGAATTTGATGCAAGTTATGGAGTCTGCTCTGCTTGAAAACACACATACCCATGGAAGTTCACATGCAATTCAAGAAGGCCATGGGCACCCTGAAGCCCCTGCTCCACACCACCTCAGGTGCTCAAGACCCCTTTACAGCGAACATCCTGAGCCTAACCAAGTGCAGAAACCACAAACTCATTACCTCCAGGCAGACTAATGGAAACAGTATAACCCAACATAACAAACCCCAGCAACTTCAGCCAGGGACAATTTACCATCCCAACTCTGCAATCTAAATCTAATTCTAAAAAGTCTATCCTCCAGTAAATATTCAAAGCCAAACCATCTATTTCCCTCCCAGACTTTTGCAAGTCTTGGTGGAGATGAGAATTGAGGTTATCTGTGTTTTAGAGATCAAAATTGGCAGTGTGTTAATGGAGTGGGGTGGAGACCAGTGAACAGGATAATCCATAGGTTATGGAGAATTGATTGGCCTGATGACAGGCATTGCCTTCATTGCCATGAAAGCCGAGATGGGCCATTGCAGATAAGGAACCAGACTTGCAGCTGAGAGAGGCTTGGTGAGGCCATTTCAGTTCATATGTTCATTCAACACACATGCATTGAGCACCTACTATGTGCCAGACACTAATCTAGATCCTTAGAGACTAAAACAGAAAAATCCTTGCCCCACGGAACTTATCTCCTAGTGTGGAAGATGGACAAATACTAATAAACATAATAAGTAGGTGAATTATACAGTATCTTAGAAGACAAAAAGCTAAGGAGAAAAAGAAAACTTCAGTAGGATAAGGGGATTGGGAGTGTGTGTGATGGAAGAGGCAAGTTAATGTTAGATTAGGGTCAGGAAATTCCCACTGAAAAGGAGATTTGAGCAAACCCTGAAGGAGGGGAGACCAAATCTCCATTTCAGAAAGAGTCAGGGAACCAGCACTGACTGATACTTCCATCTGGATTTCCTGGTCTTTGGCCTTGCTGGGGCAGCTGGATATCCATATGCAAGAGGATGAAGTAGGACCCTACCTTACACTATATATAAAAGTCAACTCAGAATGAATCATAAACCTAAATGTAAGTGCCCAAACTGTAAACTTCTTAGAAGAAAACATAGGAGTAATTGCTCATGACCATGGGTTAAGCAACGGTTTTATACCTATGACACCAAAACCACAAGTGATAAAAGAAAAATTAGATAAATTGCACTTCATCAAAATTTAGAAACTTTTGAACTTCAGAGGGCAACATCAAGAAAGTAAAAAGACTAGGGCTGGCCAGTTAGCTCACTTGGGAGAGTGTGGTTCTGATAACAGAAAGGTCAAGGGTTTGGACGCCTGTATTGGTCAACCACCAAAAAAGAATGGAAGGAAGGAAGGAAGGAGACTACCTACAGAATGGGAAAAATATTTGAAAAGTATGTAATTGATAAGGGATTTACATCACAATATGTAAAAAACTCTTGTGACTCAACAATAAAAGGACAAATACCCCAGTTAAAAAATGGCAAAGGAGGGCCGGCCCGGTGGCGCACTGGAGAGTGCGCCGCTTGGGAGCGCGGCGGCGCTCCCGCCGAGGGTTCGGATCCCATGTGGAGACCGGTTCCCGCTCACTGGCTGAGCGCG
>NW_007727093.1:865877-868063 GCF_000696425.1 Galeopterus variegatus
CTCCCGCCGAGGGTTCGGATCCCATGTGGAGACCGGTTCCCGCTCACTGGCTGAGCACGGTGCGGCGCAACACCGAGGGTTGTGATCCCGTTGCCAGTCCCCGGTACGGGCGCGACACCGAGGGTTGCGGTCCTGTTACCGGTCAGTAAAAAAAGACAAAAAAAAGGAAAAAAAAAATGGCAAAGGATTCGAGCAGACATTTCTCCAAAGAAGATATACCCATGACCAATAGTCACATGGAAAGATGCCCAACATCATTAGTCATTAGGGAAATGCTAATCAAACCACAGTGAGATACCACTCCACACCCACTGGGATGGCTAAAATAAAAAAGGCAAACAATAACAAGTATTAGAGAGGATGTGGACATATTGAAACTCTCATACATTGCTGGTGAGATTGTAAAATGATACAGCCACTTTTCAAAACAGTTTGGCAGTTCCTCAAAATGTTAAACATAGAGTTACCATACAACACGGCAATTCCACTCCTAAGTATACAGTATATTCAAGAGAAATGAAAACATATGTTCACACAAAAACTTGTGCACGAATATTCGTGGCAGCATCATTCGTGATAGCCCAAAAGAGGAAACAACCCAAATGTTTACCAACTGATGAATGGATAAGCAAAATGTGGTATACTCATACAATGAATATTATTCAGCCATAAAAAGTTATGAAGTATTAGTTCATGCAACGACATAGATGAGCCTTGAAAACATTATGCTGAGAGAAGCCAGTCAAAAAACCCTCATATTATGTGATTCCATTTATATGAAATGTCCAGAATAGGCAAATCCACAGAGATAGAAAGTAGATTTGTGTTTGCCTAGGACTGGAGGCAGGGAGGGGTGCAGAATGGGAAATGACGCTAATAGGTACAGGATTTCTCTTTGGGGTAATAAAAATGTTCTAAAATTAGGTAGTGGTGATAGTTGTACAACTCTCAATATACTAAAAACCATTGAATTGTACACTTTAATTGGGCGAATTTTTTGATATGTGAATCAGACTTCAAAAAAGCTATTATTTAAAAAAATTACTGTCAGCTTTTGAATGTCCTTGAAGCTGCTTTTGGAGACTTCTCTGTAGTTAATGCCAATATCATTTCTCACATGAGTGCAGGTAATTTGGGGGTCTGCCTGAACTTTGTCTTTTGCCACAGCCCACCTTCCATCCCACAGCTGAAGTGGTTTCTAAATTTGCCATGTTGTCCCCTGACTCCAGGCCTGGGCACACACTTCTTTCTTTGTGTGGATTGCACTTTTCATTCAGCCACCTGCTACTGTCCTCCCCGTATCAGCCACGCCTGGCTCTCAAGACAGCATAGGGTGTCCTCTGGGGTGCCCCTCTTCTTACAGACCTCATTTCATTGTACTGTGTTGGTCTGTTCACTATGCTGTATGCTCCCTGAGGACAGTTGAGATACTGGTTTTCTTCACTACATATCAGCAAAGTCTTGGTTATCACTGAATGAATGAATGAATGAATGTGTGAATGTATGTCTAAGAAAGAACACTCATCTGTGTGGAGTGGAAGGAGATGGGGAACAGGAAAGAATAGGAGAAAGGAGGGAGGGAGGATTTGAACTAAAGTAATATTACCATGTACCTACTTTTTTCTGTTTCCTGAGAAATGTGTTTTCCTAGCCCTACAGTCATTTTGCCCATTTGAGCATCTAATATCCAAGAATTTCTTCTACAAATAAAGCCAAAACCTTTGGCCTTTCGAGAAAATACCTCAAACCTTGTTGGGGTTTTTTTTTAATTCTTTTTTTTAATTTTTAATTTTTAATTTTTTTAATTTATCAATATACAATGGAGTTGATTTTCGTGTCCCTTTACCAATTCCTCCTTTTCCTCCCTCCCTTCTCCCCCCTCCCCATCAACATCATATCTGCTCACTTGTCTTAACAAGTTCAAGGAATTGTTGTGAATGTTATGTCTTCTTTCCCCCCATCCCCGGTTTATTTGTTTGTATATTTATTTATTTTTATTAGCTCCCACAAATAAGTGAGAACATGAGGTATTTCTCTTTCTGTGCCTGGCTTATTTCACTTAATATAATTTTCTCTAAGTCCATCCATGTTTCTTTGAATGGTAGTATTTCATTTTTTTATAGCAGGGTAGTATTTCATTGTGTAGAAGATATACCACATTTTCCTTATCCACTCATCTGATGATG
>NW_007727093.1:869309-870362 GCF_000696425.1 Galeopterus variegatus
GCCCGCACCACACTCAGCCAGTGAGCACACCGGCCATCCCTATATAGGATCTGAACCCGCAGCGGGAGCGCTGCTGTGCTCCCAAGCACCGCACTCTCCCGAGTGAGCCACGGGGCCGGCCCAACATTTTTTCATGTGTCTGTTGGACATTCGTATATCTTCCTTTGAGAAATGCCTATTCAGCTCCTTTGCCCATTTTTTAATTGGGGTACTTATTTTTTTACTAAGTTGTTTGAGTTCCTTGTATATTCTGGATATTAATCCTTTGTCAGATGTATACTTTGCAAATATTTTTTCCCACTGTGTTGGTAGTCTTTTAACTCTGTTAATTGTTTCTTTTGCTGTGCAGAAGCTTTTTAGTTTGATATAATCCCATTTGTTTATTTTTCTTTTGGTTGCCTGTTCTTTTGGGGTTGTGTTCATGATGTCTGTACCCAATCCTACTTCCTGGAGTGTTTCCCCTATGTTTTCTTTAAGGAGTTTTATTGTCACACCTTTTTAAAAATACTCTTTGATTCAGTAATCCCAAATTGGGAACCTAGACAAAGAAAATAATAACAACTGAATATAGGGTGAGGGATGAACCCAAGAATTTTATACACAAAGTTACTTAGGGCATTATTCACAATAGTCAAAAAATTGGAAACAACCTAAATGTCCAACGGTAGGGTGGTGTACGTTATGCCGTGCCCCAAAGTNTTCCAACTCTTGGCTATTGTAAATAGTGCTGCAATAAACATGGGAGTACAGGTATACCTTCGACTTGATGATTTCCATTCCTCTGGGTATATTCCCAGCAATGGAATAGCTGAATCATATGGTAGATCTCTCTATAATTGTTTGAGGAACCTCTATACCATTTTCAATAAAAGCTGCACCATTTTGTAGTCCCACCAACAGAGTAGGAGGGTTCCTTTTTCTCTGCATCCTCACCAGCATTTCATTCTCAGCCTTTTGGATATCAGCCATCCTAACTGGAGTGAGATGGTATCTCAAAGTGTTTTTGATTTGCATTTCCCAAATGCTGAGTGATGTCGAACATTTTTTTTTTTT
>NW_007727093.1:872112-874976 GCF_000696425.1 Galeopterus variegatus
ACACACACACACACACACAAAACACCTGGAGAAAAACACACCAGGATGATTTCAGTGGTTCTCTTTTGGTTGTGGGACTATGGGTGTCTTTTGTGTTTCTTTGTTTAACTGATCCAGGTGCTCTACAATGAACGTATGAGGGTACTTCAAAAAGTTTGTGGGAAAAGAGGATTGAAAGTGAATACAAATCTTTCCGTGAACTTTGTGAAGTACTCTCATATAGGGCTTATATAATCAGAGAAAAAACATCTCATAAGTCTCTCCCTCTTCCCACCACTCTTTCTTGGGAAATAAGCTCCACACCTGCTCTGTTTAGTCAACCTGCAACCGCTTTCGAATCCTTGTCCCAGCCTGCACCCTCAGCCTCAGTGAGCAGCCCTTACCAGGTGCTACCTAGGGCCGTTCAGGCGGGTCCTGAAGTCCTGCCCTTCCAGGAAGCCTTTCCCAATTACCAGGAAGGAGGGAAGCCTTGCTCATCTCCGTGCTGCCCAGATACAGTGCCCCCACATCTCTCTTTGCTTGTTGTGTCTAAGAAAACCCCCTGCCTCTGCACTGGGGCTTGACCTCGAAGATGTTTCCCGATGTGGCCAGGAGCTGGGGCAGCCAGCCCTGTATGTTTCCATACATGGTCTCTGAGTCTTCCCCAGAAGAAAGGTAAAGTGTGAAGCCACATGTCTCATCATCGTTGGATGGTGGTGATGACTGTCGGTCTCCATGTCCTGATTTGCCACAGGAAAGACTTCTCCTGGCCCTTTAAAAACCACCCAAACGGTCTTTAAGCAGCTTTAGAAGTGGTCAGAGGTGCTTGTACTTAACCTGGACCAGCAACCTTCTTAAGTGAGCCCAACGTCGGTAACTTTGGTGGGGAGAAAATGAGTATGACCAAGTATTACAGATGTAGCTCAAGTGCACTTCGGTTTTTTCATGAGTTGATTTGCCCAAGTATATATCCAGCTTATTCCTGAACTGGAATCAAACTAAAGAAACCTTTGGTGGAAAAAATTAGTGGGTCAATAAGATTTGAGTGCCTACCATGTGCCTGAAACTTACAGCTTACAGCACTTGAGAAATGCTGTGACTTTATCAAAACAGTAAACAAACCCAGAGTGATTTTTCCTGCAGAACTTCCTGCTCACATACTACACCCACATGAAGCATAACAAGCAAGGCTCTGAGGATCAGATGGACTATTTGAGGTTTCCTTCAAGAAAGGAGCATGTGTCGTCACAGCTCTTGTGGAGCTTTGAGCTAATTACCCGGGCCTGTGTACGAAACGCAATGGAACCGAGGATCCAGATAAATCAAATATCCTGGCATCAACCTTTGGTGTTTTTGAAACTGAGAAAAAAAGATCTGGTGTGCCAGTCTTCCTCATCAGTCTGGTATTCCACCTGTCCTCCTAAACAAGGTAAACAAACCACGACATATTTTTCTTCCCCACAGAACTGCGCCCTTTTTCACAATTGGTCCAGGTACTGTTTGGCAATCGGAATTGAGCAGAATGGAGGTGGGGAAGCATTTTGTAATTCCACCCTCTTCTCAAATGTTTAAAGCAGAAGAAGGAGGAGGTGAATGACCGTCATGTATGTCAACTCTTTTCTATTCCTGCCACGCAAACACAGGCCTTGACGGTGCTTTCCTTAGGCCATGAGAGTTGATATTTTCCCCCAATCCATCTTTATGTTGTTGGAGATACTGAGATTCCCAAAGGAGATCCGAAGGAAGAGTAAATGGTCTTCGTTCTGTCATTTCCATGGTTTTGGTTTTTGTTGAATGGGTATGTAAGCTGAGGGTGAAAATGGAAATGCCAATGGTAGAGGAAATTTTGCAAGAACAACAGGGGAAGAGAGAGAGGAGAGATCAGAGATAGCAGGAGAGAGGAACCTCAGCAAGGAATTATGTGTGTTGTTATTGGGTTCCATGTGAACTCTCTTGTTTCCTGGGAGATCTTCAGTAAAACATGCATTTCTTGTTGGTGCATTGTGGAGTTGAATCAGTTTGTTGGGGAAATTCATTCATCCATTCATTCAACAAATTTTTATTGAGTGCCTACATTACACAGGCAGTGTTATAGGTGCTGAGGAGGAACAAAACATACCCAACAGGGAACAACTGGATGAATACACACAACAACTGGGTGAATCTCCAAGGAATTCTGCTGTGAGAGAAAAGCCAATCACGAAAGAACAATACTGTGTCATTCCATTTATGTAACATTTCTGAGATGACAACATTTTAGAAATGGTGGTTGCCAGGGGTTAGGGATGGGAGATAGGGTGGGAGGGAGGCGGATGTGGTGATAAAAAGGCAACGTGAAGAGTCTTGTGCTCAGGTCCTACTCAATATTTTGACTGTGATGGTGGATACAGGAACCAACATGTGATAAAATTGTCTAGAACTAAACACACAGACATCCACACATGCAAATGAGTACGAGTATAACTGGGGAAATCTGAATAAGATCGGCGAATTGTATCAACGTCATATCCTGGTTGTGATGTTGTTACTACATAATTTTGCAAAATGTTGTCACTGGGGGAAACTGGGTAAAGTGCATGGGACCTTTCTGTATTGTTTCCTAGAGCTGCATGTGCCCATTCAATTATCTTTATAAAAATTAAAAATAAAATAAAATTAAAAAAAACACCACGAGGGCCGGCCCAGTGGCGCACTGCTATAGTGCGCCGCTTGGGAGTGCGGTGGCGCTCCCGCCGTGTGCCCATTCAATTATCTTTATAAAAATTAAAAATAAAATAAAATTTAAAAAAACACCACGAGGGCCGGCCCAGTGGCGCACTGCTATAGTGCGCCGCTTGGGAGTGCAGTGGCGCTCCCGCCAAGGGTTCGGATCCCACATACAGACC
>NW_007727093.1:875627-883731 GCF_000696425.1 Galeopterus variegatus
CACTGAGGGTTGCAATCCGTTGCCAGACACGAAAAAAAGACAAAAAGGAAAAAAAAAAAAACACCACGAAAAAATGATCTCCCTGGCCTAATGGAGCCTACATTTTTACATTTAGTGGAAGCTAAACATGGCTTCATGGTGGTAGCAAGGCAAAAGCCAAGACCACCCTGGTGAGGTCTGTCCCCTTGGAGTATTTCATGCACTGCCACCAGAGATTCCTTCCCATCCTTGACACATGTCACTGAATCTCCATTGGTGACTGAATGAAATCCAGACTCAGGAGAAGAGGCAATTGCAGAATAAGGGTGTGAATCCCAGGTCCCCCTGCACTCTACCCTCCGATCCCATGACATGGGTACTTGGGAAATATCTAGCCTTTGGTTCTTTAAACCATGTACCAGGCACCCACTAGAGTATAAAGGTGAGACTCAGATGCCCGTGGGGCTCCCAATAATTGCATGGAACGCTGCTTGGCTTGTTCCCAACTTCCTCCATCCCCATCCCCACCTGGCTCGGGGATCATCATCTTCCTTCCACTGTGCCCCAAACACCTGCTCTATCTTGGCAGCACATAGAGCTTGGAGTCTCTCCTTTCCCCTGTGACACGATGTGGCCCCCTGCTATGGTTCTCAGCAGCAGGCAAGAACTTCTTATGCTCCAGTACTCAATCCTGGATTCTAGCCCCTTGACCATGGCTAGTCAGGTTGATGTCCAGCACCTTCGCCCCTTCCTGCAGAGGGGGAGTCACACACCAATCTGTTAGTCCCGTTGATTGTACAAGGAGGCATCTTTCTTGGCTAGGAACCATCAAGCTCTGCAACTCTATTTTATTGCCTTAGAAGAACCTCAGAGGAAGAAGCCATGTAAAAATAAAATAAGGCGTGAACAGACTTTAAAGTTTTTATTATTTTATATTATGCCGTGCCTTGTGTAGAGTGACTGCGAAGTACATGCCTTCCTGGCCACATAACTTACAAATAGGGCATGTCTGAGAAAGCTAAGACACCCAGATGCACAATTTAGTCCATGAGAAAGAAGAGAGGGAGGGAAGGAAAGAGAGAGAGACAGAGGAAGGAGCAGTGATGAACATTTACCTGTCTCTTCTCTAATATATTAGTGGTTACTCATTCTACAAATGATGATAGTGTGATTTAATACAATTTCTGATTCATGGTCAAGGTCTTTATAATAAAGGAAAGGAACTTTCTTGGAAGTGCTAGAGCTAATCAATAATTTTGCTTTCAAACAAGGTTTTTATGGCTGAAATAAAATGAAAGAAAAGATAATGACAAGCTCTCTTTCTATGTCCTAATCAAAGCACCCACAAAGAATAAGTGCAAAATGAAATGAAGGCCTTTCCAAAAGAAAGGTGTCAAGCTTCGAGCCCTGGGGATCCTGCCAGCTGAGCTAGTCCTCCCAGGGCCCAAGCTGCAACACCATCAGGTCTATGGGGCCATGTGTCAGTCTGAAGCCCTGTCCGGCTGTTCCTCTGAAGAGGCCTGCTTCCTCATGTCCCAGTCTGCGTCTGGAATGAATATCCCGTGGAGATCCAGGTTCATCTCTACATCAACAGAGGCACGAGCCAGTTCTGTCATACTTTTGGCATCCAGAATAAGCAGAAAAGGTGGCTTTTGGGGATTGGTAGAGACGATGGCTGATAAGAGAACTCCTTTGGGAAAACAAAGAGAGACACTTTGTAGAAGTGCAGCCTCCAATCTCCTCTAACTGGAGGGATAGGTCTCTCAGCTCTGTCTCCCTGTCCTCTTTGAATTTACATATGTGATCAAAACAGGACAGAAGTGAATCTGATACTCTGAGCAAGTGGAATAGAAAGGCCCTGGGAACTAGGAATCAAAAGACCTGGTTCTAGCACTAGCTGGGCCAGTCCCTTTATCTCTTTGCACCTCAGTCTCTTCATCTGTGGAGTAGGGATAATTCTAAATACTCTCAAAAGGTTGCTGAGAGGATATCCTATATAATGGATTATGAAAGGACTTTGTAAATTATTGCATACATTAAAGAATGGCTATTTTCCTACTATTTAAAAACTCCAATTATAGAGAATCAGCTTCAGAGCTGCACTTAGGCTAACATATCTCTCAGCTAAACTTGGAATCGTTACACTCAAATGGCATTTGAATGAGCCCAATTCACCTCTTGCATGTGCAGCAACACTAGTGACTTCAGCTTTCCCCTCCGTAAAATGGAAATACTGTCAGTACTCGCTCTCAAGGGGTAGAGGGTTAAACAGAATAATACCCATAAAATTTCTACAGACACTCACAATTCCTCCCAGGGCTCCTGGTTGCAAAGTGGTTGAGTTCAGTTACAGTCAGGTTGGCCTGGATTCAAAGTCTACCTCTGTATGTAGTGAGTATGCAACTTTGGGCGAATGTCTCACTCTCTAAGCCTCCCCTCGGTAAAATGAAGACATGACTCTCCCTGCCCACTGAGGAATGCATGGGAAACATTCGCACAGCCAAGTGGGAGACTGGCTTCATTAGGAGGTGATGCTAACAGTCCCCCACCTTGGAGATGACAGTGACAGGAGGTCCCTGGCCTGGCATGCCATGCCATGGTCTGTAGGAAGGCAAGGCTCAGGTGGAAAACCACTCCCTTCTCACCTAGGGAAGAAGCTGACAGGCTCAGTGGGGCAGCCCACCCTCCTCTGCAGGGTTGGGCAGCCTATCCTCTCCCATGGTTCTAGTTTCTCTCCTTAGCATCCCCAGGGCTGAGGGCAAGGCATTTCTGAGAATCAAGGAGGGAAAGGACCACTCAGTCATGTAGAAACCTGGAAAGGAGAGGTGGGCCACAAATATACATTGCCAGGTTCTCTGTGAAAAATTTACAAGCTTATAGATAGTTAAAAATTAGGATCCAATGATTGCAATGAACTTTGAAACCAAGATTCTGTGTTCTGGGAGAGTTTAGTGTTGCTCAGTGAAAAGGACATGAGCTTTGTGTAGTAAAGAATTAAACCTTGGACTGGCTGGTTAGCTCAGTTGGTTAGAGCATGGTGTTGTAACACCAGGGTCAAGGGTTCATATCCCCTTACTGCCAGCCACTAAAAACAAATAAACAAATAAACAAAACCCACAGAAACAGTGGCCCATGTGAAATTTTACTGTAAATCACAGAAACTAAGGACAACCCAATTGGGGCTGGAAGCTTAAAAAAAAGAAAACAAGAATTTAACCTTGACCAGAGAGAGGGCTAGCCTTTGCCCTCAGCTCCTGGGAGGTCTCCTCCAGGCCCTTGGAATGTCCGGCCTGATACAAGTGCCTTTGTTTATCTGGGGCCTTGGGCCATGCCAGGTAGTCTAATCTTACAATGTGATTTATGTGGGGCCTTGGGCCACATGGTATTAGCTTGATCTCCAGAGGGGCTGAGGACTAAAGATCATCCACACAATTAGTCAACCAGGTCAATGTGACTGAGCCCCAATAAAAACTCTGGACACCAAGGCTCATGTGAGCTTTCCCAGCTGGCGACACTCTCATGCTTGGTCTCTCCCAGACTCTGTCCTGTGTGCCTTTTCTCTTTGCTGATTTTAATTTGTATCCTTTCACTGCAGTAAACCGTAAATGTAAGTTCAACAGTTTTTAATGAGTTCTGGGAATCCTTCCAATGAATTATTGAGCCTGAAGGTGGCCTTGGGGACCCCTGAACTTGCAGGTGGTGTCAGGAGTGAAGGTGGCCTTGGGGAATCCCTAACCCTGCAGCTTTGACTCAGGTAGACCTAGACTTCAAAGTGTGACCCGGGGGGTCAGCTGCCCCCACACGATGTCTCTGAGGGGTGGTCACAAGCTCGCCTTTTCAGGGGTGTCTTACCATCATCCTCATCCTTGGCACCTGGCATAGGCACAAACACGGGTTCCGCTGGCCAGCAGCCCTCCTCTTCCCATCTTAAGGACGACTTTGTGAGAAGGTCATATTTTATTATCTGTGCATCCAAAAAGGAGGAACAAGGGAATGATTGAGAGCATGCTTATTCCTTGCATGTGAAAAGGCATCAAGTCCACAAAGAGAGGAGATTTAGCCCCTCAAATGCAGACCTCTTACATTACCACCAAATGACATGTACCTGTGGTCAGCACAACAACAGAAATGAAAGAAGCTAACTTTCCTCCTCCAACTTTAAACATAGATCCTCTGGCCACCACATAGCCGATGCTGCATAATGAATTCTTTTAAAAATCAGCATCCTGAATTTAGGTGGTATTTGGCACTCACTACATTGCAATTTTATATGTGGTAAATAAACTAATTATTCAATGCAAACGTTTAAAGTATAATACAAGTCCTTTGATACTTTAAAAGTGTAAACCCCTGGGCCTCTCAATCTCTTCGTAGGCCTATTTCCCTTTAGGGCAAGGGATTAGTGGGAAGTGTGGGTGTGGGGAAATCTTAAATTTTGGCTTTGTACATTTCTTCACTGTTTGCATTTTTTTAAAAAAAATTTTCCATTTTATTATTAAAAAATGAAGATGTTATGGAAAAGTGATGTCTGTATAGCATTTAGCACAATGCTCAGGGCACAGTAAGTGTTCGACAAATAGATTAAAAAATAAAATAAATCCTCCAAATTTCAGCTGTACCCTCTCTGCTTGAGAGGATAAGTTCCTTGAGGGCAGGGATTGGGGTCCCCTGGCTGGTTCCCTTATCCTCAGTGCTTACCATGTTGTAGCACATAATTGGTGCTCAGTGAATATGTATTGAATAAGAAAGCAAATAAGCTCCAGGCATGACCTCTTACCTGAGCTTTAGCCCATTAGGTACAGCTTCCTCTCTTGGATGGTCCATCATTACTTTAAATTTATTTTGCCCCAAACTGACCTCTTTCCTGATCTCTTTTTTGATCAAGGTCACCCAGTCTCAAAACTTGAAAATTCAGCTTTGCAGACAGATATGACCTTTTTTTTTTTTTTTTTTCCTTTTTTTGTCTTTTTTCGTGACCGGTAACGGGATCGCAACCCTCAGTGTCGTGCCCGCACCACGCTCAACCAGTGAGCAGACCAGTCTTTATATGGGATCCGAACCCTCGGCGGGAGTGCTGCTGCGCTCCCAAGCGCCGCACTCTACCAAGTGCGCCACCGGGCCGGCCCGATATGACCGTTTTTAAGGAAAACCAGTGCACGGTCACACAGGGATCAGTACCTTGGTTGGGACTGGACTCCACTGAACTTCAGCAGCAAAGATGTATCGGTATTGTTTCCCATTGCGAGCATAATTGATCCGAGGTAGCTCTAAGCCTAGAGAGAAATGCAATGGCTGATAAGGTCCCCATCACTGGGGGCTGGGAACATTGCTCTTCATACCAGGCGAGGCATCCTTTCCACAGAAACAGTTCCCAAGCCAGGATTCCTGAACTTGACTCAGAGCCCAGATTGGATCAAATGTGGTCAAAGGCAGGGGAGGAAACCTCTGATAATTACCCCAGCTCTATTAGAAGTTTCCAGAGCAAGGTGCCATAGACCTAGGTTTTTAAGTGTATAAACATCTTTAATTATCTAAGATAGAAATCAAAGAGAATTGCATGATTAAAATCAGAGGCTACTGCAATTTCTTAAAGCTCTTTAAAAAAAATAGTACTGATGTATATGCATGTGCATGCATGTGTGGGTGTGAAGGGAAACTGGAAGCCACGGAAAGGAGTGTTCAGTGTAGAATAGTTAAATAGATCAGGTGAATTATATAATAACATTATGTAAAAATAATGCTGACAAAGGATTTTAATAACATGGGCAGTGTCCATACCATAAGGTTAAGTGTAAAAAGCATGGTTGTAGAATTATCTTCACTGTGTTACAAAAGAAGGGAAAAAATTTTGAAGCATTACTGGGTTATAACTGCCTTTTAGTTTATATTTTCTATTGTGGAATCTAAGTTTCTCATTATGTGAAATTTTCATTATGCCCATGACTTTCATAATCCCTCAAAACTTACATTTTTTTCCATGTGAATGTATGTATAATTATATACGCCCACCGTGTCAAATAGAATTTCTAAGTCTGAATACTGAAATGAATGTCCCCCTTTTATGAAATGTTCCAGGTAGGTGGAGCCCATTGCTGTGGAAGATAGAACGTCCAAGAGGAGAGGAAGCAGAGACAGGTACATTCACCACAGGAAGACCTCATGGTCAAGACTCCAGGTGGCACAAGTGGTCATCAGGCTCAGTGGAGAGTGAAGGGGAGTGGACTATTGAGATGGGAAGGAGATGCCCAATCCCACAAATGACTAAGAACTTCCAAAAGACAGCTTAAGATGAACACGAGGAAGAGGGACCATCCACCCATGTAAGTAAGAAGATGCCTGCAGTTGACCCCAGAGTAGGCCTGAGACTTCCCATGAAGCTCCTGGGCCCCTCTCAAACCTGGTCTGGGACCCCTGAACCCCCAACCTTCACCCTGTAAATGGCCCACCGGAGGTACTTGGTTAAGTAAAGTGTGAATTCTGAGCAGCTATTAAAAGCCACATTCTTGAAGAGTCCAGGATGTGGGAAAATATTCAGACTACATCCATTAAGTGAAAGAACCAGTTTCAGAACATTTTACATGATGGGTTACACATTTTCTAAAAGGATAAATGCAGCGGTTAAGCGCTTTGGAATCAGAGAAGCCTGAGCTCAGACCCCAGCTCTGCTGCCTGCCTTGGCAAGTTGCTAAAAATTGTCCTCGCTTGCTTTCCTCAGCTCTAAAACGAGAATCGTATGTACCAGCACCTGCCCTTTCAAGTAGTTCTAACGTTGGCTACTGCAGGCTGGACTCTCTCTGTGGGCCAGGCCCTAAGCCAAGCCCTTGCTGTGTATGAACACATCCAATGTCAGTGACAACAGATGAGACCGTCGGGATGTGTGCCCTTCCAGATGCCTGACTCTGGCCTGGGGCAGCCAATGGAGCAAGGTCCTCAGTTTAAATCCACACTAGCTGAAAGCCTTTGGGCAAGCCTTTTCATTCTGCACTTTTAAGTGTCAACACAGACCCCTCTATGCCAGACTGTGTGTCATGTGCTATTGTGATCCACTGTGAGCACAGAAACACAGTCCCTGCCTCATGGGCTTATATTCTAGGGTGGTGATTCTCAATCAGGGTGGTGTTTCTCAACCAGGGTGATGATGCCCCCCACAGGACACTAGCAATGTCTAGAGACATTTTTAATTATTCCAATTCAGAGTAGGGGGTGCTCCTGGCATCTGGTGGGCAGAGGTAGGGGATGCTGCTAAACATCCTATAATACCCAGGAATTACCCGGCCCCCAATGTCAATAGTGCCCTGGAGAGAAGCCCCACTCCAATGAGTGTGACTCCTGTTCTAGGTGGCTTATTTTCTGCGTGTGGCTCAACATCTCTCAGGCCATTCTCTCCTCTGCAAGATGGGGCTGGCAACACCTCTGTTTTGCAGGGTACTGTGAATGTGTGAAGGTAGAAATATGATCGTATCATGCATGTTCAAAAGCCAGTGTTCAGTAAGTCGCAGCGTTTGCAGAGGGCACCTGTGAAAGTCTGGCCCAACAACCACCTAGTGCCTTCGTTTAAGGTGTTTGACTATATATAAGGAAGAGAAATGTCCCCAAATGCTTTCACTGGGGCATCCCAGAGCCTTTCTGCTTTGTCCCTTCTCCATGAATCAGAGAAAGGTGTAATATGAAGAGGCCTCAGTGTCTCTAAGAAAATCTGCCCCTTCCCTAAATGCAGGGAAAGAGGAAGCATTTTACCTGTAAAAAGCAATTCTGGCTGGCAGTAGACTTGGTCATCTTTTTCTTTCAGGGCTGTTGCTGTTGTAGATGGCAGTTTGACCAAACTTGAGCCCACTTCTGCATTCTGAAAAGAATGGGTTTTCAAAAAAAAAATTAAAACTTGTTATCCAGAGCAAACATTTGCTTTACTGTGTGCATTTTTAAAATGCTTTAATGGATGTCATCTTGTTTTGGCCTCACCTTAGTCATAGGAAGCAGTTATTTTATGGTTATTATTCCTATGCTCAGTTAAAAAAAAAAAAGAGGATTGTCAATTTGAAGTGACTCCCCCAAGGTTGCACAGAGCTTGTAGGTTGTAGGACCAGGACTCCTGCACCTGGGGCTCCCTTCTCTAACTCTGGGATGC
>NW_007727093.1:884686-892191 GCF_000696425.1 Galeopterus variegatus
ACCTTTTTTTTTTTTCTTTTTTTTTTCCTTTTTTTGTTTTTTTTCGTGACCGGTAACGGGATCGCAACCCTCAGTGTCGTGCCCGCACCACGCTCAACCAGTGAGCAGACCAGTCTTTATATGGGATCCGAACCCTCGGCGGGAGTGCTGCTGCGCTCCCAAGCGCCGCACTCTACCAAGTGCGCCACCGGGCCGGCCCGATATGACCGTTTTTAAGGAAAACCAGTGCACGGTCACACAGGGATCAGTACCTTGGTTGGGACTGGACTCCACTGAACTTCAGCAGCAAAGATGTATCGGTATTGTTTCCCATTGCGAGCATAATTGATCCGAGGTAGCTCTAAGCCTAGAGAGAAATGCAATGGCTGATAAGGTCCCCATCACTGGGGGCTGGGAACATTGCTCTTCATACCAGGCGAGGCATCCTTTCCACAGAAACAGTTCCCAAGCCAGGATTCCTGAACTTGACTCAGAGCCCAGATTGGATCAAATGTGGTCAAAGGCAGGGGAGGAAACCTCTGATAATTACCCCAGCTCTATTAGAAGTTTCCAGAGCAAGGTGCCATAGACCTAGGTTTTTAAGTGTATAAACATCTTTAATTATCTAAGATAGAAATCAAAGAGAATTGCATGATTAAAATCAGAGGCTACTGCAATTTCTTAAAGCTCTTTAAAAAAAATAGTACTGATGTATATGCATGTGCATGCATGTGTGGGTGTGAAGGGAAACTGGAAGCCACGGAAAGGAGTGTTCAGTGTAGAATAGTTAAATAGATCAGGTGAATTATATAATAACATTATGTAAAAATAATGCTGACAAAGGATTTTAATAACATGGGCAGTGTCCATACCATAAGGTTAAGTGTAAAAAGCATGGTTGTAGAATTATCTTCACTGTGTTACAAAAGAAGGGAAAAAATTTTGAAGCATTACTGGGTTATAACTGCCTTTTAGTTTATATTTTCTATTGTGGAATCTAAGTTTCTCATTATGTGAAATTTTCATTATGCCCATGACTTTCATAATCCCTCAAAACTTACATTTTTTTCCATGTGAATGTATGTATAATTATATACGCCCACCGTGTCAAATAGAATTTCTAAGTCTGAATACTGAAATGAATGTCCCCCTTTTATGAAATGTTCCAGGTAGGTGGAGCCCATTGCTGTGGAAGATAGAACGTCCAAGAGGAGAGGAAGCAGAGACAGGTACATTCACCACAGGAAGACCTCATGGTCAAGACTCCAGGTGGCACAAGTGGTCATCAGGCTCAGTGGAGAGTGAAGGGGAGTGGACTATTGAGATGGGAAGGAGATGCCCAATCCCACAAATGACTAAGAACTTCCAAAAGACAGCTTAAGATGAACACGAGGAAGAGGGACCATCCACCCATGTAAGTAAGAAGATGCCTGCAGTTGACCCCAGAGTAGGCCTGAGACTTCCCATGAAGCTCCTGGGCCCCTCTCAAACCTGGTCTGGGACCCCTGAACCCCCAACCTTCACCCTGTAAATGGCCCACCGGAGGTACTTGGTTAAGTAAAGTGTGAATTCTGAGCAGCTATTAAAAGCCACATTCTTGAAGAGTCCAGGATGTGGGAAAATATTCAGACTACATCCATTAAGTGAAAGAACCAGTTTCAGAACATTTTACATGATGGGTTACACATTTTCTAAAAGGATAAATGCAGCGGTTAAGCGCTTTGGAATCAGAGAAGCCTGAGCTCAGACCCCAGCTCTGCTGCCTGCCTTGGCAAGTTGCTAAAAATTGTCCTCGCTTGCTTTCCTCAGCTCTAAAACGAGAATCGTATGTACCAGCACCTGCCCTTTCAAGTAGTTCTAACGTTGGCTACTGCAGGCTGGACTCTCTCTGTGGGCCAGGCCCTAAGCCAAGCCCTTGCTGTGTATGAACACATCCAATGTCAGTGACAACAGATGAGACCGTCGGGATGTGTGCCCTTCCAGATGCCTGACTCTGGCCTGGGGCAGCCAATGGAGCAAGGTCCTCAGTTTAAATCCACACTAGCTGAAAGCCTTTGGGCAAGCCTTTTCATTCTGCACTTTTAAGTGTCAACACAGACCCCTCTATGCCAGACTGTGTGTCATGTGCTATTGTGATCCACTGTGAGCACAGAAACACAGTCCCTGCCTCATGGGCTTATATTCTAGGGTGGTGATTCTCAATCAGGGTGGTGTTTCTCAACCAGGGTGATGATGCCCCCCACAGGACACTAGCAATGTCTAGAGACATTTTTAATTATTCCAATTCAGAGTAGGGGGTGCTCCTGGCATCTGGTGGGCAGAGGTAGGGGATGCTGCTAAACATCCTATAATACCCAGGAATTACCCGGCCCCCAATGTCAATAGTGCCCTGGAGAGAAGCCCCACTCCAATGAGTGTGACTCCTGTTCTAGGTGGCTTATTTTCTGCGTGTGGCTCAACATCTCTCAGGCCATTCTCTCCTCTGCAAGATGGGGCTGGCAACACCTCTGTTTTGCAGGGTACTGTGAATGTGTGAAGGTAGAAATATGATCGTATCATGCATGTTCAAAAGCCAGTGTTCAGTAAGTCGCAGCGTTTGCAGAGGGCACCTGTGAAAGTCTGGCCCAACAACCACCTAGTGCCTTCGTTTAAGGTGTTTGACTATATATAAGGAAGAGAAATGTCCCCAAATGCTTTCACTGGGGCATCCCAGAGCCTTTCTGCTTTGTCCCTTCTCCATGAATCAGAGAAAGGTGTAATATGAAGAGGCCTCAGTGTCTCTAAGAAAATCTGCCCCTTCCCTAAATGCAGGGAAAGAGGAAGCATTTTACCTGTAAAAAGCAATTCTGGCTGGCAGTAGACTTGGTCATCTTTTTCTTTCAGGGCTGTTGCTGTTGTAGATGGCAGTTTGACCAAACTTGAGCCCACTTCTGCATTCTGAAAAGAATGGGTTTTCAAAAAAAAAATTAAAACTTGTTATCCAGAGCAAACATTTGCTTTACTGTGTGCATTTTTAAAATGCTTTAATGGATGTCATCTTGTTTTGGACTCACCTTAGTCATAGGAAGCAGTTATTTTATGGTTATTATTCCTATGCTCAGTTAAAAAAAAAAAAGAGGATTGTCAATTTGAAGTGACTCCCCCAAGGTTGCACAGAGCAAACATTTGCTTTACTGTGTGCATTTTTAAAATGCTTTAATGGATGTCATCTTGTTTTGGCCTCACCTTAGTCATAGGAAGCAGTTATTTTATGGTTATTATTCCTATGCTCAGTTAAAAAAAAAAAGAAGAGGATTGTCAATTTGAAGTGACTCCCCCAAGGTTGCACAGGGCTTGTAGGTTGTAGGACCAGGACTCCTGCACCTGGGGCTCCCTTCTCTAACTCTGGGATGCCTTATCCCTCACAAGGAAAACTAATGGGCTTTCAAGAGTAAGTTCTTACTTTTTAAATACCGGATGATTCACCTGTAAAAGCCTGCGTCAGTCATTAAAAAGATGTTTCTAAAGAGTTGACAATGAGATGGGAAATGCTTATAATGTAACACTGAGTGGAAAAAGCATCAGAACAAATTGTATATGCAGTCTGAGCTCAACCATGTGAAAAAAAATTACATTGAAAAGAGAATGGGAGAAATATACCAAATATTAACAATACAGCAGATGGTGGAATTATGGGGGGTTTTGATTTCCTTTTCTGTTCTTCTCTGTATTTTCTATATTTTTTCCTATGAAAATCTATCACTGCTGAAATGAAAATAAACATGCAATAAAAATTATTGGGGAGAAAAACAACTTTCAAGGACATTCCTTGGTCTCAGGCTACAACCAGACTTTGTTCAGTAATTTGCTGTCATCCTTATAACCCAGGAGAGGGATTTAACATGATTAAATATTTGTTGAGCATCTATTACTCCCTGTTTCCCCCACATACTAACCATGGGACCTTGAGCAAGTTACTCAGCCTCCCTGTAGTTCAGTTTCCTTATGTGTATTATGAGGATAATAGAGTTATTGTGCAGATTAAATGAGATCATCTGCACAAATGGTTCACAAGAGTGCCTGGCTAACAGGAAGTGCTAGCTAAATGTTAGCTGCTTTGGTTGGTGATGACACTGTTGTTGTTATATCATTATCATTATTATTATGATGATGTTGATACTGCCGTCACTACTACTGGGGGTGAGTACAGGTTAGGCTCTGGAAAACACTGAGGAACAGATAACAGAAGGCTATTGTTCTGGCTAACTTCTCATTTAAGCTTTTCTTACTTTCCAAATTTTCCAAAATGACTTTTATTTAAAATCGACCTGTGTTAATGATAGCACCTTTGTTTTTGGGAAGGAGGAAAGGTTTACTGCACCCCAGTGGTTGAATTGTAGGGGTCCTTAGAGATTTGTTTAGCTCAATCCCTCAATTTATAGAAGAGGAAACTGAGGCCCAGAGAAGGAAAGTGACTTGTCAAGCAGAGAGAAGCAGAGTCTGCCAGGTCTTTGCACTGTGATTCTCCTGCCCAGAAGCAAAGCAGGTGGAAAGGCCCTGAGGCTAGCCCATTCCCATCTGGTAGGTCTCAGCTCAAACATCCATTTCCCTAAGCCAGGTCTTTGCACTGTGATTCTCCTGCCCAGAAGCAAAGCAGGTGGAAAGGCCCTGAGGCTGGCCCATTCCCATCTGGTAGGTCTCAGCTCAAACATCCATTTCCCTAAGAACTCAATCTGAATCTTCAGAGTCTCCAAGGCATCTGTCCTAAAAATGAAAGCAGGGACCAGATTTCATTCAGTGCATGGCACATAGTCAGTATCTGAAAAGTAATTGCTAAAAGAATGAGTGAATGCACAATTCAATATCTTTCCCTCCAACATAAAAGGAGCAAAACACGTGCTTTGCAGGCAGCTGCAGGAATTAAATGAGATGCCGTGCACGAACAAAGTAGCCCAGCGCCCTGCACGTGAGCAGAAAGTGTAAATGCCTCCACCTGCACCCACCGCCAGTCAGTGGGAGGCCCCACCTGGTGCTTGCCTCACAGCTGACAGCAACAGGCCTCTGGGTGCGTCCCAGCCTTGATTCACAGGGAGCCAGTCTGCAGAGATGTCTTATAACTCTAGCCTAAAACTGGTCAGACGGGTTGAGGGATAAACTGTGAATTTTTCCACACACAGCAGAAATGAACATGACTCGGCTTCTTTGGGGGGCCAACATGCTTAGCTTTGGGAAGAAATCATTTTTCCAGCCAAATTTCAACAAAATCCTGCAGGCTTGCTTTGGAATCCCTACACTTGATGTACTCTCATGAGAAGCAGTAATCTCAGTAATCCCCCAATCACCACCTTAGGTGGGAAATCCAACTCTATAGCTTTCTGTGTGAACTTGAGCAGACCCCTTCACCTCACTAAGTCTGCTTCCTCATCTGTAAAATGGGGGCGGCAATTCATAACTTTTGAACGGATGCTGAGCATAAGCAAGGTTGCTTCAACCTGCATTTGAGGATTAGGATTAAATTATATAATGACTGTGGAAACACCTGGCCCAGGGCCAGACAGACATGCATTCAAATCCCAACTCAAATCCCATGAATAATTCTGCCACGTTGGGCAAGTTACTTTCTCTCTCATCTGTAGACATGGGGATAATAATAAACTCAGGGAGTTGTGATATGAATTAGCAACATATTTAACAGTTCCTAAAATTTGCAGGACCTGGGATGAGAATATAAGTGGAAGCCCACCGATCCTATGTCTAAATATATCAAGCAAATTAAGTAAAACACCGTCTCTCTCTACCTTGACTCTTAGACCTCCACAATGTTGTGGAGCTGTGCTGTTTAAAGTGGCAACTACTAGCCATATGAGGCTATTTAAATCTACTTTTAAAATAAAATTAAGAAAAATTACAAATTCAGTTCCTCAGCTGCACTAGCCAGATTTCAAGTCCTTGGTAGCACTCATGATTAGTAGATACTGTATTGGACAGGCAAAGAGAATGTTCCAGCAATGTAGCAGGTTCTATTGCACAGTGCTGGTCTGGAAGAATGAGTGTGAATTTAGGATTCCAGGACTCCTTGGAGTTCTAGGCTGGAATAAGGAGACACAGTGAGAGCTCACCTTTGGCCCCTGGCTCCCTTCCCTCTCCTCCCAGGCTGCGCCCCTAACTGCATGGATGCCCCAGCCAGCACAACCAAGCCATCAGCTAGCTTGGGCCACCTCATGGGCCTGGGGTGGGCACACCACTGAGGAGGACAGAGGCAGGCAATGGAACCAGCTGGGGCCATTTAGGCAGAGAATTCTGGGATTCCAGGTCTCTAGAGCATGGATGGGGTGGGAGCAACACCCCTCTGGGTGGGCATGACCCCTCGGTCCTGTGAAGTCGTCACCCTGTGGAGAAGGGGTCCTGCTGGAGAAAGAAAGCCCAGATCAGGGCCCTCCAAACTGCCAAGCCCAGAGTAGGGGTCCTTCTTGCAGGAGTCCAGGAGCAGAAAAGGCATTTAACACAGAGTCTAACACATAGTGAGCTCTCAGTGAACAGTGGCTTCTCTTACTATTATGTCTTCTTTATTGCATTTGGAGATAAAAACCAAATCTACTGATCCAACCACACCTTCTAGGTCTAAAGGCCTCTTCCGGTGATGGCCCCTCTGGCGTGGATGGCAAATGCTTATGAAGCCACCTCCAAGGCAGCGCGTGGCGCCCTTCAGGATGAGGGCACGGCCACCTTGCCAGCTGCCTGTACATGCCCACACCCCTCCCGGCTCCTCCTCCGCCCCTGCCAAGCCCTACCTTGGACACCCCTGCGCCACCCTACATAATCAGGCCAGGGTGCCAAGAGGCCCTGCCAGCCCCACCTTCCTTTGACCCCAGCTGGCCCAAGTGCAAAAGAATCGGGGGCAGTCTGGAGATCCTGGACTTTTAAGTACAATTTACTATTGCCTGTTCTACACAGAGTATTTTCCACTTGGGACTTGTTTCAGTGCTGAAGGAAGACCTTGTACCTTCTAGAGAACTTGCTTCACATTGTTCATTCATTCATTCGTCCCTTTACCATATTGAAGAGCTTAATGAGTACTCTCTGAGTGCAGGGATGAACTGCTGACAGGACAGGAGAATCCCTGTCCTCTCGGAGCTCATGCTTCAGCAGCAAGAGGGAACTGAATGAGTTCATGATACTTAAGATTAATGTTGAGCAAAGAGCTATTATTAGGTATCGGGGAGTGTACTCTGAACTCATCTGAGGGGAGAACTGATGCTGAGACCTGAAGGAGGAGCAGGAATTAAGGGACAATAAATAGCAATTAAAAAGCGTGGCCAAAGCTACCTATGCCAGAGCTTGCTCTTTTTTGCTAGTTTCAAAGCAGCAGATGGCTCACAGGATGGCTTTTAAAAATATACATGCTAACCTCCTTAGTTTGGTTCTTAAGAAGCCACCCATTTCTGGAGCGTAACATTAGGATATAAAATCTCGCTGCGTGTGGGCAGTGGGAGGGAGCATGTTCCTCTCTGTGTATCATCCCTGGGCTGAGGTCGGCCTTGTGATTT
>NW_007727093.1:892490-896536 GCF_000696425.1 Galeopterus variegatus
CTGAGGCCACGCCCAGGCTTGGGCCTCAGCCTAGACCAATGATGTCAGAACCTCCACGGGTGGGGCCCAGGCTTGGGCATGGTCTCCAAGCCCTCCCGGTGATTCCAACGTGCAGCCAGAGGGAGGAGGAGGTATGATAGGAAGAGAACAGTGTTGCAGAGGGGACAGCAATGTGCAAAGGCCCCAGACCCAAAGGGCATTTGAGAAAGGGCAGTATCTCTCCGCCCTGAGGCCGCCTCTCTAATAAGCCCTTGGATAGGATGACGCCAGAGCCTCTGGTTCTGGGCATGTGAGCCTATGTCCACCTGCTCGACTTTCTGATTTCAATATGCAGGGGGAGCAACTTGAAAGTGAAGTAAGAAGGCATTTTTAAGGGACAATAAATAGCAATTAAAAAGCGTGGCCAAAGCTACCTATGCCAGAGCTTGCTCCTTTTTGCTAGTTTCAAAGCAGCAGATGGCTCACAGGATGGCTTTTAAAAATATACATGCTAACCTCCTTAGCTTGGTTCTTAAGAAGCCACCCATTTCTGGAGCGTAACATTAGGATATAAAATCTCGCTGCGTGTGGGCAGTGGGAGGGAGCATGTTCCTCTCTGTGTATCATCCCTGGGCTGAGGTCGGCCTTGTGATTTGCCACCTGTGTGCTTTGTGATACCCCCCCCTCCCCACCCCCGTTGCTTCCTGGAATCAGGAGACAGTACAAGGCACTGCACTGCGGTGTTTCCTGGAGCCAGGGGTGCAGAGGCCAGCAGCTCCTGTGATGATTTTATGTGACACGGCCATTCTTTCAACAGCCCTGAGTCATATGGGGAGAAAGTGAACACCTTATTCCCTTCAAATCATTCTGACTGGGGCAAGGAGAGTCTCAGTTAGGGGCTACAGTGTCTTTCACACATAATACTTTGAAAACTTTCTTTTTCACGAAGAGATCGGGTCCTGGCAAGCAATAGCCTCTGGCTGGAGCTCAAGACCTCTGCTGTTTCCACTGTTTTCTTCTCATGTGTGTCTTCTATTTGTGGCAAGCAATGCCAGCTTTCAATTGGGTGGTGAAATGTTTCTTTCCAAATGAGTTAAGAGTGAGTTGATTGAAACAACAAAAAAATGATTTTGTAAATTTCAGAGACAGAAGTAGATTAGAGATGACTAGAAATTGGGGCGGGGTTGGGGGGAAGGACTAATGAGAAATTACTGCTTAACGGGTACAGAGTTTAGGTTTAGAAAACCTAAACTCTCTTGAGTTTAAGTTTTGGAAATAGATGAAGGTAGTGGTTACACAGCATTGTGAATGTAATTAATTCCACGCAAATGTTTTAAAATACTTAAAATGTATATATATTTTACCACAATAAAAAAATGATTTTGTAAATATTAAATAGATGTGATATGAAAAATGGTAAAAACCATGGCAGAGATACAGAAATGAATGCAGCTGGGGAAATGCTGGAGGGATCGCGGATCCCATCTCTGGAGTCAGGCTAACCTGGGCTCAAACGTTGGCTCCCCTGCTCACTGGCTGGGAGTATGGCTGGACCGCTGCATAGAGGAACCTGGCAGTGAGGGTGGGAGAAGGCATCCTGCAGAACCCCAAGAGGAGTCAGTACGACCTAACTGGGACTCTTTCCAGGAGTTAGGCCTGCTGGGGAGAGCAGCAGAGTCACTACCCCTTAGCAGTTACAAATATGGGTTTGGAGACAGACTAGTGCAGGTTTCAATCTCAGCTCTGCTACTCTGGGTTGTGTGACCTTAGGCACATTTCTTAACTCTCTGAGCCTCAGTTTTTTCATCTATAAAATGAGGCTAATATGAGAACCTCTCCCACAGGTTGTTTTAATCATTAAGTGAGGTAAAGGAAAATAAAATGCTTAGCAAGGTACCTGGCACATAGCATGCATTTAGTAAATGTGAGCCATCAAAATTGAATTGAATTGAATTTGGGTTCATTTAAAGTAATTAAGTCATGAAGTCAGTGAGTTCTGGAGCCAGAAGCCTCTGTGCCCTCCTTAAGTCAAGCACAGAGCCTTGGCAGCATCACTCTAATTGAGGATAATGTCTGGCCCAGTGGTCATTTTTAGTGTAAAAGGGAACTGTTCAACATCAGGGCATTGGGTAAGCGAATGGTGATGAATCCCTGCCATAGACTATTAGGCAAATGTTTAGAATGATGTTGTCAAAGAATATTTAATGTCATGGAGAAATGTTTAGATATACAAATAGGGGAAAAGGCAGTATGCAAAATAGTATGTACAAATCCAGCCATGAAAAGGCATAAAGTACTAATACAGGCTACAAAATAGCTGAACCTTGAGAATACTGTGCTATAGGAGAGAATCCAGTCATAAAAGACCTCATGTTGTATGATTCCATTTATAATCGATGTCCAGAATGGGCAAATCTTTTGAGGTAGAAAGTAGATTAGTGGTTGCCTGGGCCTGGTGAAGGGGGTACTAGGAGATGATGGCTAAGGGGTGTGGGGTTTCTTTTTGGGGTGATGAAAATGTTCTAAAACTGACTGTGGTGATGGACCTACAACTCTGAATATACCAAAGGCCACTGAATTGAATGCTTTAAATGGGAGAATTATATGGTATGTAAAGTATCTCTCAATATAGCTGATAAAAATTATGTGCAGTATGATTAAAATTAAGATACATAAATTAAAATACATATATACATACACATTTAGAGAGAGTGAGAGAGGGAGAGATGAGGTGGTACAAATATATCCACAATGATCATTTGGGGTGGTGGGTTTATGAGGATTTTTTTTTTCCTTTTTAGTTATCTATATTTTCTAAAGTTTTACTATGAATGTGTACCACTTTTGGAAAAATAATGAAAGATATTTTCTATTTTTCTTTAAGAACAAATCATTTTGGATTTCAGTGTCAATCAAATAAATGCCAAAGCAACTCTACCTGGGCTCACGTCTCTCTAGAAATAAGACAGACCTTCTCTATCGCCGTTACCTTGTCCACATGCAGGGGCACAGCAAACCTTCTGAGGGTGGGGACCGAGGTGAGCGTGGAATTCTCCTGGAAGTCCTGGTTCAGATTGGCCATGTAGAAGAGCTGGTAAATGCTGTTGTCTTCGTAGGCCACGATGTCAAACACGATGCAGCCATCCTCTTCGTAGGCATTGACGTGATGGAAGACCAACATCGGGTCCGTGTAAAACTTGATCGGCACAGGTTTTCTGGTTCTTTGGTCAACGATGTGAATGTAAGTCTGAAAGAAGATGCATACCTGGCACTCAGCTCTTTCTCTGAGGGCCCGACACGGTAGCATCTGGGGACTGGACAAGACCCAGCCCTACCAGGCATAGCTCATGACTGTGGAGTGTCCCTTCCCCATTCTGAGTCCTTTGTCCACTCAGAAGTGCCAGACAGGCAAAAGCACTCACTAAATGGGAACTGTTTATTGTTGCACTTCCTTGGAGAGGAGGGAAACTCTGCAGGAGGACAGTGTTTGGGGAGGATACTGAGGTTGCCCTGTCCCCTCATTCCACTGACCGGGACTCTGGTGGGTGGTGACATGCCAGCTCCCTGGCAATGAGAAGGTTGGGGAGAGCCTGCCAGGTGCCAGACTCCACAACTGGAGCCCCTAAAATCTTACCGCCCCACCGCCCTTCTGGGTCCCGTCTCTTGAACTCCACTGCAGAGGCTACTTCCCACTTTTTCCCGTTTGCCAAGAGGCACTTGTCATAGCAGCCCCACCTGTCCTGGAGGGCTGCAGGTGGAGCCACCCTGGTTCTAGCTAAGGAGCCCACAAGGGAGCAGCAGCTCACTAGGCCTCTGGATGCACCTTGGGAGTTATGAGGCTGGTATCACTCTGAGTGCTAATTAGCCATATCTGCAGTCTGAGTTGCCTAATCCAAAGGAGGGGAAAGTTTTCTTTCCTCTTGCAGTTCTGGCCTAACCACCCTCTTCTGAAAGGGGGGACGGACTACTCCAGGCTGTTCCTACCACTGCCTCTGATCTTGTTTGCCTCTTTCTCCCCTTCCCCAGAATCAAGCTGCAGATGCTAAGAGGGGTACAGAGGAGGAAGG
>NW_007727093.1:896755-898182 GCF_000696425.1 Galeopterus variegatus
CTCTTTCTCCCCTTCCCCAGAATCAAGCTGCAGATGCTAAGAGGGGTACAGAGGAGGAAGGCTTTGATGGTGTGGTGGGAGGGGGGCTCGATATGGGGAGGCAAAGCTAGGGGTGGTATTTTAGGCCTTTCTTCCTCATGACCCCAATCCCTGGGCCAGCCACAGGACTCTTCAGGAAATTCTCTTCCAAATGCATTCCAAAGCCTTTCCCAGGGCTGTCTTCCCTGCCATTGTGGGCTCTAACTGTGGGACTCTCTGAGGGCCAGGGAATCCCCTGGGGCTGCAGATTGGAGGCTGAGAGGGCCCGACAGCTCCTGCCAGTGGGAAGCTCCCCAGGCATTTCTGGGGAAACTGCTGCAGGGCAGCCCAGTCCCAGCTGCCTTCCTGTGCCTACGCATTCATTTCACAGATATGTAGCAAGGGCTCACTGCTCATCAGGCACCCGTCAGAAACTGGAGACAAAATAATACCAAGCCCCTGCTTTCATGTAGCTTACATGCTAGTGGGGGTGAAGCCAGCAATAAATATCAAATACATAATATGTCAAGGACAATGAGTGCTCCTGAGAAAAATGAAAAGGGTAGGGGATGAGAAAGCCCAGGCGGGCCCATTATAGACGGGCTTATCAAAGAAGGCCCCGGAGATCGGGCATTGAGCCGAGACCTAGATCAACTGAGGGGGAAAGCCATCTGGGGGAAAAGCCTCATTCCAGGTGGAGGGGATGGAAAGTGCAAAGGCCCTGTGGCAGGAGCATGATTGGCCAGTTTGAGATCCAGGAGATCCGAAGGAGGTACAGAATGAGCAGGGAGCGAGTGGTAGGGACCCAGAGGCTGAACAAAGCCCTTGAATCTTACTCTGAGAAAGATGGGAAACCACTAGAAGTTTCTGAACAGAGAAGGGACCTCCCCTAACCCCTTTACACCCTCAACCACCTCGCTTTCCTCCTGGAGAAGACAGAGGATTGGCCTTAAAGAGGGAGGTTGGGCACAAGTGAGACAAATATTTGTATATGTACATAAAAGTGTGTGCAGATGCATAGAAAGAGGGGTGGAAGGGTGCAACTGGATAGTGGTGGTTCCCTCCAGAGAGGGGAGCAGACAAGGAGGGGAGGAGAAGGCGTGGGGAGGCAGTGGGAAGGGACTTCATTTGTGGCTTTCTATACTTGTGCATTATTTGAATAGATAACACGGAGGATTACTTGATATTTTTCAAAAGCAAAGTAACAGCAGCAAATAAATAAGCAAAAACATACATATTGACACACACGCACACCCATACACGTATCCATGCATACATACACATGCACATACATACATATATACTTTGAGCACTCAGGTATACCTGAAGATGTTTCTACTGAACGATCTGGTGGAATGCTCTATCGTTACCATGTCTAAATAATCTCTGGCACCTGCCCCTCTCCCCCC
>NW_007727093.1:898738-909079 GCF_000696425.1 Galeopterus variegatus
ACGTATCCATGCATACATACACATGCACATACATACATATATACTTTGAGCACTCAGGTATACCTGAAGATGTTTCTACTGAACGATCTGGTGGAATGCTCTATCGTTACCATGTCTAAATAATCTCTGGCACCTGCCCCTCTCCCCCCGACATTACGTGGTGGCAGCTGAGTGGCTGAAGGTGCCTTATCAATGGATGGTGGAGACTGCGTGGTGCCCAGCGATTCTTCAGGATTGAGGACTTGGTCCCTTTGCTGCTGGGCATGCGGGAACTGCTTTGGCTGCTCAAGGTCACACCCCCTTCCCAGGACCATCTGTGTTCAGTGACTTATCTACGTGGGGGTATGAAGGTTCAGACCCCTTGCTCTAACTTGGCTTTAACTACTGAAGGACCATCCAGCTTTCAGAACCTTCTGGAAGGTTGGCGGATGCCTCAAGGGTGACTGCACGGTAGCCTCCTCCTTCCCTCCACCCATGCTGCTTCTTTGCCTTGTCTCCTTCTCAGTCTGCTCCTGTGGCTGGGCAGCCAGGCCCCCCTCTGGGTTAGACACCCCAGCCAGGCCTCACCTTGTCCTCCCTGTGGAAAGTCAGGCAGGAAGCCCAGGTCACTCCCCGCATGTACGCGGTTGCCAACTTGAGAATATCCAACTTGAACGGCTGCTCGAGAAAGACAACGTAGTTCTCGGTGATACCAAAGCTGTGGTAGTAGCTCGGGGAGAGGAGGGAGCGAGAGGGGATGGAGCAGAACACCTCCACGTGCTTCAGGGGGCTCTTCCCCTTCTTCTTGGCCTCTAGAGAAAAGCAAGCCTCGGAATCATGCAGGATCTGGCAGCTCCCCGGACAACAGCACCCTCACCTACAAACTGTCTCTGTTGCTAAGAAGAATCTTTAAGAGCCAACAAGTAGACCAGAGAAAGAAGTTGCTGCTGTGGCTGATGTAGGGGACAGGAGCTGTGATCTTCCTGTTCTACAATCTGAAAACCACTGAACCACAGAGGGAGGACTCCAAGCCAGGGGTCTGCAACTACAGGCTGGGGACCACGCCTAGCCTCCATCTGCTTTTGTAAATAAAGTTTTATTGGAACACAGCCATGCTCACTCCTTTCTGCATCATGTATGGCTGCTTTCGCTTTTAAGCTACAATGGTGGAGAGGTGAGCCATTGTGACACAGATGATAGGGTCCTCAAAACCTTAAATATATACTATTTGGCCCTTTTACAGAAGAAGTTTGCCAACCTCACCTGTAAAGCAGTGCCTCTCAAACTAATGTGCATATCAAACATCTGGCAATTTTGATAAAATGTGCTGGGGTGGGGGCCTGAGATTCTGCATTTCTATCAAGCTCCCAGGTGAAGGGTGAGTTTCTTAGGCTTAAGCTCTGAAATTTTGCTGGGAACCATCATTTGATCCGTATTCCACAAGTTTCCACGAATTTCTCTTGGTACTGTCCATTTCAAAACACCTGTGAATGGAACCAAGTGCCTGTTGTCATGAGGGGATTTTATATATAATGTGACAATCAAGACAGGCTGTAGAGTGTCCATTTCACAGATGGGAAACTGAGGCTGGGTGGAATGGTCTACTGTAATGGCCAAAGTCACAGGTTTAAGCCAAGAAAACATGGCCCCCTGAGACTTGCCTTCCTCCTCTGTTATTAGGGATCGTAACACTCACAGGTGAAGGCAGAGAAGACAACGAAATGATGCTGTCAGTCGTGCGAGTGTCTCACCTGGCGCCCAGACACCAAAGGTTTCAGTGCGTGCTGGGTTTTCTTATTCCTCTGCTACGATGAGTCACTCACTGGCCAGAGGCCTCCCCACCCAGGCCTGGGGCTGGTCTATAATGAGTTATCTGCAAACGTCCCCACCTCTCTTGTGGCCACCTGTGCACACTATAAACAGCTGGCTGGTGGGAGGGATGCAATAGGGTTGTGGGATCGCTCTTTCCTTCACAAAACAAATGGAGCACGGTGCAAACCAACATGAAAATCATTCTGGCCTGGAAGGCACAGTGTAGGACCTGAGTCCCAGTGCAGCCACCAGCACGGAACGGGTGGTCAGGGGGTTGCCATGTGCATGCTGGTAGCTCCATGACTGTGGGCATGTCACCTCATCCCCCTCAGCCTCACCGTTCTACTCTGTTGTACGAGGAGGCAAACTGAAATGCCTAGACAATCCCCAAGTCTGACATTCTAGGATTCTGAGCTCAATGCTATATCCCTTTACTGGCTTAATTAATGGGAGTTCCATTTAACAAGAATACTCATTGTACCTTCTGACCTCGGGGGCTCATGCCTCCCGCAGAGCTTGGTCATTTGCTCAGGAGGTTCTATAGGACTGTGGAGGAAGAGGACCAGCAGGGATCACAGGTGGAAACTAGTTTTCCTAAACCAGAAGGTCAGGTCAAGCATCCCCCTTGCACTTCTGCACTGTCTCGAGTCCTGCACAGCTGCCCTTGAAAGAGGCCTTGTCTCCCAGGCGTAGTTCCCAGGAGGGTCCTGGACAAACATGCGCTGGGAGCCTTGCCTCCTCCCCCTCAGGAACATGCAATCACAGTTGGCCTGGGCTTTGCTCCAGGATCCCGGCCCTAAGTGGAGAAGGGCCAGAAGGCTGGGAGAAGAGGGTGGGGATCTGGAGGGGATCCCAGCAGGGCTGAGCTCCCTAAACAACCTCAGGAGCCCGGCTCAGGGGTGGGGAATGGAAGTGGAGGCTCAACCCTGCATACAAAGGTTTGCCGGAAGACTAAAAAAATGGATGGACCGTGTGGGGAAAATAGGATAATTTAGTCAGGCTCCCTCTGCTCAGGTCCAGTTGGGGGTAGAGCAGCACATTTCTTGTAAACAAGTTGTGTGGGTGGAGTTAGTGCACATGTGCACCCATGTATCTTTCCAGTTTGTTGCTATTGTATGCTCTTCAATTTGTGAAGCAGAAGCTGGCTGGTAGAGCTCTCATCTAAAAATAGAGCACGTTTACTCTGCTGGCAGCTGCTCAGTTTTTCCTTTGGACTTTGCCAGTAGCCGTTGAGTTTGGAGTTTCTCTTTGGACTGCTTAGCTCTTAGACGTGTGTGTGCTGAATAAAGACTATTCTTTCTTCAACTACAGCTCCAAGGACCTTTTTCTGGTTCATAGACCTGCGTGTGAAGGGTTTGTGAATGGGCTTCCTTTCATCCAAAAGAAATCCCACTGAGTTCACGGTCATCTGAATAATTTATGGCGGAAAGTATCACTTTGAGTCCTGTGTTGTCAGAATGCTTCAGAAGGAGCCGCCCTTGGCTCTTTGTGTCTCACCACGTTCCCCAGAATGACCTACCTGGTGCTGGGGCAGGGATCTTAAACATCACATATTTTGTCTTCCCCTTGTCCACAATGGAAGTACCCATATTGAGAATGTTTCCAGCCTCATCATAATGAGGATGTGCAGTTGCCAGATTTATAGCCATGTATTTTCGATAATCAACCTGCAAAATATGACAGCCACCTGGTTTTAAAAAGGGGAGAGAGTGAAATCCTGTGAAAACCTGACTGATTCTAGGCTCAGAGAGATGATGTTTTTACACCTCCCATGATGTGAAATAAAACAGAATTTGCCTCTAAAGAGGATGTTTACTCTTGCGACCTGACTTAACCTCAAGTTGGGGAAGGAAGACTCCTATAGCAAAGTGATTGCAGGGAGTTAGTGAGCTGGTGTGTTTTCTGTGGCTGTTGTCCCAACCCTGCTGCCTGGTCCTGCAGTGTCCTCAGCATAAAGACAAGATGCCTCGCCACAGAAAGGTCTAGCAATGACCTGGGCAGAAAAGGCAGTCTTTGAGCTAACCGTGGCCACTGCTCCAATGTCATTCTGGTGAAGTCATTTAAATTCTCCCCTTTTGCATTCCCCAGAGGCATAAATTTCCAAGCCTCCCTCATAAGATTATTCTGGAAACAGAGAAGTTACAAAAACATTTGAGCAAAGCAAAACTCAACCAACAAGCTGAATAATGACTTCTGCTCCAAGCAGGCCACAACTGTACAACAATGGTGTGGCTGGAGACCAGCTGCCCACCTTTCCTCTCCTGGAATAACACAGCCTCCAGCCAGGAGCTGTGTAATGCTCCATTCTCTCCCAGTATTTCCTCTCTGTAGCTTTGTGGAAAGTGCAGATTAGTTGGATCTATATCTCCTTGCTTAAAAGGACATAGTTTCACAGCTACGAAAAGCACTCCCTTTAATAGATTGTTAAAATGTATTGCAAAGAGGTTGGGGCCTTAAACAACCAGCTGAAGAAAATTGAGAGTGGGTCTATTGATTTTCACAGAAATGTTGACGTCATTCTTCCCAGGTGAGGTATCTGCTGGGGCTTTTAGCTGTGTGCCCTTGTGCTCTGCCTAATGCCTCCCTCTTCAGGTCAGTACAAGGTAGTGCTGCTGGGGATCATGGGTGTTCCCACACATTCATTCAAACTTTTAGTGAGCTCCCTCAGTGCCAAGAACTGTGGACATGGTTACAGGCTGAACTGTATCTTCCAAAAAGCTTGGTGAAGTCCTAACCCCTGGTAATTTTGGATGTAACCTTATTGGTAATAGGGTTTTTGTGGGTATAATTAAGTTAAGATGTCATACTGCAATAGAGTGGGCCCTAATCCAATGACTTGTGTCTTTATAAAAGGTGGGAAATTTGGGCACACAGACCCACAGGTAGAATGCTGTGTGAGGATGAAGGCAGAGATTGATGTGTTACAAGCTGAGGAACACCGAAGATTACTGGCAATCTACCGAGCCACAAAGCTCTGCCCTACATGGCTTTAGTTTTCTTACCACCAGAAGCTGGAAGAGGCAGGAAGGATCCTCCCTTGATGCCTTCAGAGAGAGCCTGGCCCTGCTGACACCTTGATTTTAAATTTCTGGCCTCCAGAACTATGAGAGAGTAAATTTCTATTGTTTCAAGTCACCTTGTTTATGGTACTTTGTTGCAACAGCCACAGGAAACCAATACAGACACAAAACTGGAAATGATGCAATCACTGCCCTCAAGGAGCTTAGAATTTAGTACTAAATGCTGTGCTAGGGGAAACCCGGGAACAAATGGCATTAGAGGAGGGGACCCTCCAGTGAGCTCCCTGCAGGCTACACAGCTTCACCCAGGGGTCCCTTTCCTAAGACAGGAACCGATGCTGGTTGTGGATCTGTTGATACCTTTTCCAGGGTTTCCAGAGTCTGTGGGTTGATTTTCCTCATGTAATTGGTCTCTGTGATTGCATAGAAGTCTTCTCCACACTGCATGATGTTTATCAAGCAGTTGTCTGTGAAATCTGGGATGGTGTGAGACAAGTAAGAGAATGCTCTGTGGGGAAAAGAAAATCCACAGGGTCAACAGTGTATCTATCGAGCCACAAAGCTCTGCCCTACATGGCTTTAGTTTTCCTACCACCTAAACCACTGTACTTAAACTAAGGGAGAAAAAGTTCTGGGTCCCAGTGGGTCACCAGAGGAATCCGGAGGACTCTGATATCAGGCTCCCCAAAGATACCACCACACAGAGTCAGCTAAGAAGTGAGTCATCTGGGACAATACGGCAGCCAGCGGATCCCTCCTGGGCTCTCAAAATCCAATTCCACAGGCAGCAGGAGCCAGTGGGTTGTTCCAAAGTATTTGAAGAAGCTCTACAGAAATTATACATGCACCCATAACGGCCCCCAAAGCCTAGAGAAACAGCCAATCCCTGCTTTGGCAGGAATGTGAGTCCACACTGGTTATCTCCCCTTCATCCAGGAAATTAGTTTTTTAAAAAAGGAATACTCCAAGCAGGAAGAAAGAAAACCCAAAGGAGTTTATTGGTGAAATTGGCAAGTACTGGATCTGTGTATTGGGTGATGCTTCCCCTACTGACAGATAGTATAACAGCAAGGATACCCCACAGCTGTAGTTTTAAATCCACCCCTGCACCTCTCTCCCTTTCTCATGGGCTCCTCCCCCTCCCCCCATTTGCAAATGTGAGTTCAGTCTTGCTCTCTGCCAGCCCTGGGGCTGGATACTGGAATTGGAGAGATGATGTCATTTCTGGAAAAGCAGGAGCAATCTGACATCTCGGGGCCAGTTGACCCCTAACCCTTTCATAACCCTTTTATGTCTAAAAAGTATCAGAAAGGAGATGCTGATGGAAGGTCTGACTCCCTGGCCAAGAACTTAATTTAATTGTCTAAAATTTTATACATTCATATGCATCGTAACCCAAATGATTTAAAACATATACAGCCCCAAATCTCTCCTATCTTTGTCATCATTGGCCAGTTTCCCACCTCCCTTAAGAATCCTTTCCGAGTTTCTTTATGTATAAACAAGCAAAAATAAATCTAGATTTCCTCCTGCTTTTTTATACAAAATATAGCACATCGTATGCTCTTTCTATACCTTGCTTTTTTTTTTAACTTAGCAATATATCTTAGAAATCTTTCCACACTGTACATAAAGAGCATCCTCCTTTTTACTCCAGCATGGCATTTTCTTGTACACTTTTACTGTTTGTTGGGAAAATAGGATAATTTAATCAGTACCCCTGCCCTAGGCCCAGTTGGGGGTGGTGCGGCACATTCTTTGTAAATTGTGTGTGGGTGGAGTTAATGCGCATGTGCAGCACAGTGGCCTGGCTGGCATTTAATTACTGCCTCAGGTGGCCGCTACTCACAGCCATGCTCTCCAACCTACGGCTTCCAAGGACCTGTTTGCCGGTTACCCAGCACATAGACCTGTGTGTGAGGGCTCTGGTGACCCAGCCTGGTGTGTGAAGGGTTTGTCACCCAGTCTGTGAATGGGCTTGAGGGGTCTGTGAGCTCCAGACCCAGCCCTAGCTCTACAATTGGCCCAGTCAGCAGGATTACAGGCAGGTAAAAGAGCCCAACACTGTTATAACCACTCCTCTGTTGCTGGACATTTGGGTTGTTTTCAGTATCTTGTTATTACAAATAATGCAGCCATGAATAACCTTGTACATTTGTCACTTCAGACACAAGCAAGGATATCTAGACCAGCGGGAATGTGCATTTGTAATTTTGATAGATAATTCGAAATTGCTCTCTCACCAGCCATGTGGGAGAGTATCTAATAATTTATCACATGCATTTCATCTCTCTTGCTATCAGCGATCAAGAATTGTATAGCATATATGGTCAAAGGCCAGTCCTATGAAGTTTTTATGCACCCTAAAGAGAATCATCAGGGAAAGGTTGATACATGGTACAAAGTCACAAAGTTACAATTAGATAGGAAGAATAACTTCTGGTGCCCTAGGGTGACAATAGCCAATAATATTGTATTGTATATTTCAATATAGCCAGAAAAGAGGATCTTGAATGTTATAACCACAAAGAAATGACAAATGTTTAGGTGATAGCTATGCTAACTATTCTGCTTGGATCATTATGCAATATATGCATGTATGGAAACAACAAACTGTACCCCATAAACATGTACAATGAAAAAAATAAATATATAAAGAGAATCATCAGAGGAACAGATGTTGGTTGTTTTGACCATCGAGGATATCAAAAAGCATGAACTTCAACCAAATTCAAAATGGGCACTTACTTGGAAAATATGTTTTTGCAGGGATCCGGATAGGCCATTGTTCCAAACTCTGACACCACAATCCTGTTTGCCTCGATATTGGCGTTGTAGGTGTCACTTCTCAGGTATTTGCTTCTGTAATAGACTTCACCTGAAAGAGAAGAAGCAGAATAGTCTCAGGCTGACACCTTTACAGGGTTTTAAAATCATTTTCAGCCATTCTAGGGGTTTTACTGGGCCAAGGGGGAGGTTAGATCACTAAGACAGGCTCCTTTAATACGAGTACCTGATACAACTAGCGTTGGAATGCGAGTTCACACACATTTTTTTCATGAGACACAACAATATGGGAAGGTAAAAGTATGCCTACTCTTAGCTCCATTTCCTTTTTTTTTTTTTTTAACCGTAAAGGGGATTGAAACCCTCGGCACGATGTGGTCTGCACCATGCTCAGCCAGAGAGTGCACCAGCCATCCCTATATAGGATCCGAACCCATAGCCTTCAGCGCTACCAGCGCCACACTCTCCCGAGTGAGCCACAGGGCTGGCCCCTTAGCTCCATTTTCCATATGAGGGAACTGAGGCTCAGAAACGTTCAATAGCCTTGCCTGGCATCATCCAGCCAAGAGGCATTGGCTCAGGCCGTTGACCAAAACTTCTGCCATGTTGGTCTCCTTCCAGAGAAGGCACAGATTTGGAGGACTGGTCAAGAAGGCTGCATAGTGGACTAGGTTTCACTGGAGTCCTGTTCAGTCCTGGGAGCCCTGCTTTCAGAAGCCTACAGCTACAATTTCAGCCCCCTGGGGTAACATTTGATATCTGCTACCACAAGGAGGTGACCTAACACCCAATTCTGCATATCAGTAGAAGGTTGGTAATGTGTTTAATGTCTAATTCATCCAGACCCCAAAGAGAAGTTCTAACTCATTGCATAAAAGCAGGGACTCTTGACCAGGCCATTGAGACCAACTTGAAAATATCCTAAGTTATGCCAAGTTTTGGAGGATATAGTCTGAAATGGGTCTTATGGGACTAAAATCAAGGTGTTGGCAGGGCTAATTCCTTCTGAAGGCTCTAGGGGAGGATCTGTTCCTTGCCTTTTATAGAATTTAAACCTGCCTGCTTGGTTAAATTAATTCCTAAGTTGGTTTTTTTTTTGATAGCTATTGTAAATGGGTTTGCTTTCTTGATTTCTTTTTCTGCTAGTTTGTTGTGGAAGTGTTAAAAACACAGCTGATTTTTATATATTGATTTTGTATCCTGCAACTTTATGAATTCGTTTATCAGCTCTAGGAGTGTTTTGATAGTCTTTAGGTCTTTCTATATATAGCATCTTGTCATCTAACCAAGGGAGTGAAAGATGTCTACAATGAGAACTACAAATCACTGCTGAAAGAAATTAAAAAGGACACAAAAAGATGGAAAGACATTCCATGTTCATGGATTGGAAGAATTAATGTTGTGAAAATGTCCATACTACCCAAAGCAATCTACAGATTCAATGCAATCCCCATCAAAATACCAATGACATTCTTCACAGAAACAGAAAAACAATCCTAACATTCATATGGAATAAAAAAAGACCCTGAATAGCCAAAATAATCCTGAGCAAAAATAAATAAATAAAGCCAGAGGCATTACACTACTTGACTTCAAATTATACTACAAAGCTATAGTAACAAAAACAGCATGGTACTAGCATAAAAACAGACAAAAGGACCAATGGAACAGAATAGAGAACCCAAATATTGATCCATGTATTTATAGCCAACTGGTCTTTGACAAAGACATCAAGACCATACATTGAGGAAAGGACAGCCTCTTCAATAAATAGTGCTGGGAAAACTGGACAACCATATGTGGAAGAATGAAATCAGACCTGCAACTCTCACCATATACCAAAATCAACTCAAAATGGATTAAAGACTTAAATATAAGACCTGAAACTATAAACTCCTAGAAGGAAACATAGAGGAAACACTTTGGGAATTAGGACAGGGCAAAAACTTTATGAATAAGGTCCCCCAAACACAGGCAACAAAAGAAAAATTAAACAAATAGGATTATATCAAGCTAAAAAGCTTCAGCACAGCAAAGGAAACAATCAACAGAGTGAAAAGACAACCTGCAGAATGGGAGAAAATATCTGCAATCTATGCATCTGATAAGAGATTAATATCAAGAATATATAAGCAACTCAAACAACTTAACAGTAAAAAAAAATCCAATTAAAAAATGGGCAAAGGAACTGAATAGACATTTCTCAAAGGAACACATACAAATTGCCAATAAGTACATGAAAAAATGCTCAACATCACTAATCATCAGGGAAATGCAAATCGAAATCATGTTGAGATATCACTTCACCCCAGACTGGATATTAACAAAAAGACAGAGAATAACAAATGCTGACGAAGATGTGGAGAAAGGGTCACCCTCCTACACTGCTGGTGGGACTGTCAATTAGAACAACTTTTATGGAAAACAGTACTGAGGTTCCTCAAACGACTATCCATAGAACTTCCATACGATCAAGCAATCCCACAACTGAGTATATACCCAAAGGAATGGAAATCATCATGTTGAAGGGATACCTGCACTCCCATGTTCATTGCAGCTCTATTTACAGTAGAAAAGATATAGAACTAACCTAAAAGTTCATAGATGGAAGACTGGATAAGGAAAATGTGGTATATACATACAATGGAATACTACTCAGCCATAAAAAAGAATGAAATTCTGCCATTCGCAGCAACATGGATGAACTTGGAGAAAATTATGTTAAGTGAAATAAGCCAGGCAC
>NW_007727093.1:910187-912917 GCF_000696425.1 Galeopterus variegatus
TGGTTATTGTGGTGGCTGTGGTGGGCCACCTACGTGGAGGTGATGTTTTTGGCATGCTTCTTGGCACTGGCGGTGTGCCTGGTTGTGGGGGAGGTCCAGTCCCCTTCTCCATGATCTGGGCCTGAGTCTTTTCATCAAATTACACCCCCTGCAGTTCTATATTCCTGACCAGTCTCCTCTGAGTGGTCCGACACTGATTGGGATGCAGATCAGCTGTCCTTGCTGTGCCCCAGCGTTCCCCTGGCGGGCCCGTCTCCCCTACCACCTGTGCTGCAAACACTTCCCATGGGACAGGCTGTGCCCCAGACCCTTGTGATGACTCACCGGCCTCTGAGTGGCTCCATCTTTTCAGTTGTTGTGGCTCCTTGCTCCTATGTGGGTCCACGAGAACCCTATTAGTCGTCTTGCTGGCCTGGGGGCCACTGAGGCCCTCTTCTCTCCTGCCGCCTCCAAGCAACTTCATACGAAGGGCACAGCTGGGGCTTCATAAATTAATTTTTAAAAAGCTGCCTATACTCCTTGGCTCATGGCTGCATCACTGTGGCCTCTTCTTCCATCATCTTATCTCCTTCTCTGAGGCTGGCCCTCCTGCCTCTTAGAAGGACTCTTGTGATTACCCTGAGCCCACCTAGATAATCCAGGATAATCTCCTCATCTCAAAATTCTTAACTTAATCACGTTTGCAAAGTCCATTCACAGGATTCTGCTGAGGATGGGAGGGTGCAGGAAGATCCTTCCCAGCTGGGAATGAATCAGGAGGGCTTCATGGAGGAGGTGGCACTTGAAATACGCCTTGAAAGATGAATAGAACTCAACTGCAGTAGACTGGGAAGGCAGAGGTTGGCAGAGGGAGGGCAGGGCTTTCCAGTTCACCCTCCCCAGGAAGTCTGTAAGCAAAGGCCTGGAGGTGGGAAAATGCCCACCACTTCCCGCAGGAGCTGAGTCACGTTGGGCTGGGACAGGAGTAGGGACTTGAGAGCAGCAGGAATGAAATGAAGTTGGGGAATGTGTTGGAATGAGGGGACCTACTAGGTCTGCATGGCTGTGAGTGCCTGAGGCCTTTGAACTTTGGTGGCAGTTTGAAACCTTGAGGTGGGGTTGGGAAAGGGGTGGCATTTTATTTTATTTTTCTGTTAATTAGCAAATAAAATTATGTTGAATTTTTTTCCCCCTAGAGAACACATTCCTTTTTTTTGTGGTATAATTTGTGTTTCCAGTGCTGGTACAGTTACAAAATGCAGAAAAGTAGGGCTTAGGACATACTGACGTTTCATTCCAGTAAACAAAAAGTTGATCACAGAAATGCTCATCATATGTTGACATCACAATGATAGGCTTAGAGGAGATAACACATTCCCAAGAAATTCTTGCCCAAAGCCTTTTGATGTTATAAGAAAAAGAAACTAGTACCAAGAGCTAACATTTATTGAGCATGGGGGTGCTAAACACTGTGCTGGGCACTTTATGTGTATTATCTTATTTAATTCTCGCAACACTGGAAGCAAGTAGAAAACTCCCACTAAAAATGTATTCTCTAAAAAAAAAAGGGCTGGCCCGGTGGNGGGTTGCGATCCGTTGCCGGACACGAAAAAAGACAAAAAAAAGGAAAAAAAAAATAATAATAATAAAAAAAAAAAAATCAACAAAATGCCATTTGCTAATTAACAGCAAAATAAAACAAAATCTAAACAATGCTTAAAGGTTTCAAATTTCTTACCAAATGAAGTACAGAAGTACTCACAGCCCTGCAGACTTCTTAGCTAATAAAATGGAGGTGCAAAGAGGTTAAGTATCTTACCTTAAGCCACACAGCTAGCAAGTGATAATCCGGATTCAAAGGCTGTCAATGCATATCTATAGCTGGCTCTCTTAACCACGATCCTAACACAGCAATAACGATCGGTTTGACTATTCTGTCTGATCCTTGCTCTTAAAAACATACCTATAGAGATTTGCTATCATAACTGCACAGCTTGATGATATTTCACAAACTGAACATACCCAGGTAACTACATCCAGATCAGGAAACAGGCATGAGGGACAGGGGCTAGTGAGAGGTTGGTTAACAAACAAAAGTACAGCTAGACAGGAGGAATAATATCCAGTGTTCGGTAGCACAGCAGGTGACTATCATCAGCAACAACTTACTGTCTTCTTTCAGTTAGTTTGAAGAGAGAAGTTTGAATGTTACTAACACAAAGAAATGATAAATGTTTGAGGTAATGGGAAAAAAAAATCAGTGGCTGCCAGGGTTTCAGGGGACGAGTCAGGGATGAATAGATGGAGCACAGAGGATTTTTAGGGCAGCAAAACTATTCTGTATGATCCTGCAACAGTGGATACATGACATTATGCATTTGGCAAAACCCACAGAACTGTACAACATAAAGAGGGAACCCTAATGTAAAATTAAGTTAATAATAATAGACCAATATTGGATCGTAATTGTAACAAATGTACCACCCTAATGTAACATGTTAATAATAGAAGAAACAGTACGTGTGAGGGGAGGAGGGTAGGGGAACTATTTACTTTCTTCTCAATTTTTCTGTAAACGTAAAACTGCTATAAAAATAAAATCTATTACTTAGAAAAGAAAAAGAAAAAAGAAACAGGACATCAGCCCCCCTCGTGTATCTGTCCAGTCACTAACCCCTCCCCCGCCAGCGTAACCACTATGCTGACTTCTAACATCATTGATTAATTTTACCCTCAGGGTTGTGTTTTCAT